>NW_026287848.1:45000-92500 GCF_023373465.1 Oncorhynchus keta | reverse complement strand
CCAACACCGTGTAGCCTATACTACCAACACCGTGTAGCCTATACTACCAACACCGTGTAGCCTATACTACCAACACCGTGTAGCCTATACTACCAACACCGTGTAGCCTATATTACCAACACCGTGTAGCCTATATTACCAACACCGTGTAGCCTATACTACCAACACCGTAGCCTATACTACCAACACCGCCTATACTACCAACACCGCAGTACCAACACCGTGTAGCCTATACTACCAACACCGTGTAGCCTATACTACCAACACCGTGTAGCCTATACTACCAACACCGTGTAGCCTATACTACCAACACCGTGTAGCCTATACTACCAACACCGTAGCCTATACTACCAACACCGTGTAGCCTATACTACCAACACCGTGTAGCCTATACTACCAACACCGTGTAGCCTATACTACCAACACCGTGTAGCCTATACTACCAACACCGTGTAGCCTATACTACCAACACCGTGTAGCCTATACTACCAACACCGTGTAGCCTATACTACCAACACCGTGTAGCCTATACTACCAACACCGTGTAGCCTATATTACCAACACCGTGTAGCCTATACTACCAACACCGTGTAGCCTATACTACCAACACCGTAGCCTATACCTATACTACCAACACCGTGTAGCCTATACTACCAACACCGTGTAGCCTATACTACCAACACCGTGTAGCCTATACTACCAACACCGTGTAGCCTATACTACCAACACCGTGTGCCTATACTACCATACTACCAACACCGTGTAGCCTATACTACCAACACCGTGTAGCCTATACTACCAACACCGTAGCCTATACTACCAACACCGCCTATACTACCAACACCGTGTAGCCTATACTACCAACACCGTGTAGCCTATATTACCAACACCGTGTAGCCTATACTACCAACACCGTGTAGCCTATACTACCAACACCGTGTAGCCTATACTACCAACACCGTGTAGCCTATACTACCAACACCGTGTAGCCTATATTACCAACACCAACCGTGTAGCCTATACTACCAACACCGTGTAGCCTATACTACCAACACCGTGTAGCCTATACTACCAACACCGTGTAGCCTATATTTGCTACCAACACCGTGTAGCCTATACTACCAACACCGTGTAGCCTATACTACCAACACCGCCTATATTACCAACACCGTAGCCTATACTACCAACACCGTGTAGCCTATACTACCAACACCGTGTAGCCTATACTACCAACACCGTGTAGCCTATACTACCAACACCGTAGCCTATACTACCAACACCGTGTAGCCTATACTACCAACACCGTGTAGCCTATACTACCAACACCGTGTAGCCTATACTACCAACACCGTGTAGCCTATACTACCAACACCGTGTAGCCTATACTACCAACACCGTGTAGCCTATACTACCAACACGTAGCCTATACTACCAACACCGTGTAGCCTATACTACCAACACTGTGTAGCCTATACTACCAACACCGTGTAGCCTATACTACCAACACCGTGTAGCCTATACTACCAACACCGTGTAGCCTATACTACCAACACTGTGTAGCCTATACTACCAACACCGTGTAGCCTATACTACCAACACCGTGTAGCCTAGCCTATACTACCAACACGTGTATATACCGCTGGTGCTACGAGCCTACGGTCATATCAACCTATCCAATGATATGTTGCTACTACTACTACTACAGTAACCTACCGCCATAATCAACCTTTTCCGTTCAGATAAGTCATTAGAAACACGAATCCCAATATCAAACAGTGCTATAGTCTAATCGATCATCGTTTATTATCGACGCTGCGAAACTCAACCCGATCGGTGTATCGATCAGGCCTGGATATTTGCTGTATATTATGTGACTAGAGTTACAATGCTTAACAAAGTAGGTAGGCTACCATTTAACGCAACGCTATATGTTCCCCCTTATAGTGAGCCAGTCAAGACGATGGGAAAACCACTGCGTAGGGAGAGAAATAGATCTAGAGAGAGAGAGAGAAAAGAGAGGGAGATCTGTGCAAGACACAATCCAAGCGATTGCCCCCCCCCAAAAAAAAATAATAAACTGAGCCTTGCTTTGTTATGATTATCTCCCCTTTCTCTCCCTCTCTCTCTCCCTCTCTCTCTCTCTCTCTCGACATGTCCCCCCCCCAGCCCCCCAATATGTTAACCATGTCATGTCGTCGTTTCAGTACTGGCTTACCTTCTCTCGCCTTCAGCAGCACCGTGTTGGCGACTATATTCTCTATCTCCATGGTAATGGTCAGTAAGTGTAAGATCCGTCTCCCATACAGACGAGGCAATACATTTCACTTCAACTGAAAAAGATGAAGGTAGCGGGGCACCGATGATGATGATGATGATGGTGAATTCTGCAGCTGGCGCATAGCCTTCGCTTGCTCTCCAAGTTCGGCGGGGTTACCAGGTGTTTGGGCTTTTTGCAATCGTGGTTGGCTACTAGTTCGCCGACTCCATCGTTTTAATGTTTTCGGCACAACAACAAAAAAAACCTCTTCACCTTTTAGGCGAAACAACGGCGGCTACTATTGTAGTTAAAGCTATAACGCTTGTTAGCATTCAAAGCCTCTCCTGCCTTCGTTCATTTCCCTTCCTGCTCGGCTCTCAGCTTCGTTCGTTCCCTCCCCTCCCCAGAGGCGTCATGCACATAGGGGGCACAGGGGCACTTGCCCCCTCATATTTTGTCTTGTATTTTTTCTTCTTCTATTAAGTATTTATTTTGTTGTTTCTCTGTAATACTACTAGCCACCTACATATGTAGAATTTTAATTTGAGCCAGTTTGCTACAGCATGAAAATAATCCTGCAGCAATAGGAAATACGTAGAATGTATGCACACATGACTGTAAGTCGCTTTGGATAAAAGCGTCTGCTAAATGGCATATATATGTGGATTATAATTAATAAAAACTGTTTGTGGGGATTGAAACATTTTTCTTAATGGAAATGACAAACTTCAGAAGGCTTTTTAAACCTTAAATACATTACAAGGTTAACCTTTATTGCTTTGCAGGAAAGTCCTCCTGCAACAAGGTGATCTAATTAAGATCCTACATCTGTAGGCAATTGTATGAAGTTGGCTTTAGCTAGCACAGATAGGTTCCCAATCTTCCCAACCATAAAGACATTTCAGGCTATCAATCTATCAATCAATCAATCAATCGATTAAATGTATTTATAAAGCCCTATTTACATCAGTCGATGTCACAAAGTGCTATACAGAAACCCAGCCTAAAACCCCCCCAAAACAGCAAGCAGTATAGGTGTAGGTGTAATCAAGATAGAGAAGCTATCTTGTCTAACTATCTGAGCTGGCATGCCTGCTGGCAAGGTAGGTAGGCTTTAGAAAAGCAAGAAATAACTAAATGTACTGATAAGACTCACATTCCTTTCAATCTTTTATCCAGATTTTAGCAGAGATGCAGAGAAGCATATTTGATTTATATATATTTTTTTATTATATTATTATGTATTATTTATTTATATATTATATTATTATTTATGATTTATTTATATATTATATTATTATTTATTTATATATTATATTATTATTTATATATTATATAATTATTTATTATTTATTTATATATTATATTATTATTTATTTATATATTATATTATTATTATTATATTTGTTTTTTATTTTCTTTTCTTTTTAAATAACCTCCATTCAGGAGAATGTAGACATAGATAAGATATGCATACAAATAATCTTTTTTTTTTTTACAAAGAATTAAGCATAATGATTATGGCTCTAGATTGCAAGACAAGGTGGTTTAAGGTGTTTGAAAAATGAAAAATTCTCCATCTTTCAGATGAGGGGGGAGCACCACTCGGTCCACCCCCAGCCATCCTAACGTACTGTACTTTGTGCCCCCTCGGATGTTTGGGGTGCACGACGCCCCTGTCCCTTCCCTCACTCTCTCTCTCTGTCTGTCACCTCCCCCTTTGCCTCCTAGTGAGTGAGTAGGAGGGGTCGTTTTACTACTGACACAGGTCACAGTTCTGTGCACCCCAATACGCAAAACACACAGACTGACGTGAGGCCAACACAACGTTTATTATCTGACCATAATGACACAACAGACACTCATTTAAAAACAGATCCAATTTTGAACACGCAAATCATTGGAAATTGAAACCATTGTATAGAATGTGGTGTGTGTGTGTGTGTGTGTGTGTGTGTGTGTGTGTGTGTGTGTGTGTGTGTGTGTGTGTGTGTGTGTGTGTGTGTGTGTGTGTGTGTGTGTGTGTGTGTGTGTGTGTGTGTGTGTGTGTGTGTGTGTGTGTGTGTGTGTGTGTGTGTGTGTGTGTGTGTGTGAGTGAGTGAGTGTGTGTGTGCGCGTGTGTGTGTGTTTCAGAAAGTTATAGGCCTTCAAAAGCGAAGTGTAATTTCACTAGGACTGATGGTCGCTGGTCTAAAGTAGTTTACTATTAGGGAATAGGGTGCCATAGGGCTCTGGTCTAAAGTAGTGCACTATATAGGGAATAGGGTGCCATAGGGCTCTGGTCTAAAGTAGTGCACTATATAGGGAATAGGATGCCATAGGGCTCTAGCCTAAAGTAGTGCACCATATAGGGGAATAGGGTGTGTGTGCTGATCCTAGATTAGCACTACTAAAACCCTGAGGGCTTTATCAATACAGCCCAGGTCCCCCCTCTCATTACGATCCTGAAGTCAAAACTGATCCTAGATCAGAACTAGTCCTACTCTGAGAGGCTTTATCAATAGGTCCTATCCACGTATATTACCTATTATTATTATTATTATATTACATTTACGATCCAGCCTTGAATAGAAAAGAAAAAACAGAATTCCGCTTTATTGTCCCTTGGTTAGAATAGAACACCACTTTATTGTCCCTTGGTTAGTATAGAACACCACTTTATTGTCCCTTGGTTAGAATAGAACACCACTTTATTGTCCCTTGGTTAGAATAGAACACCACTTTATTGTCCCTAGTTAGTATAGAACACCACTTTATTGTCCCTTAGTTAGAATAGAACACCACTTTATTGTCCCTTGGTTAGAATAGAACACCACTTTATTGTCCCTTAGTTAGAATAGAACACCACTTTATTGTCCCTTGGTTAGAATAGAACACCACTTTATTATCCCTTGTTAGAATAGAACACCACTTTATTGTCCCTTGGTTAGAATAGAACACCACTTTATTGTCCCTTGGTTAGAATAGAACACCACTTTATTGTCCCTTGGTTAGAATAGAACACCACTTTATTGTCCCTTGGTTAGAATAGAACACCACTTTATTGTCCCTTGGTTAGAATAGAACACCACTTTATTGTCCCTTAGTTAGAATAGAACACCACTTTATTGTCCCTTAGTTAGAATAGAACACCACTTTATTGTCCCTTGGTTAGTATAGAACACCACTTTATTTTCCCTTAGTTAGAATAGAACACCACTTTATTGTCCCTTAGTTAGAATAGAACACCACTTTATTATCCCCTAGTTAGTATAGAACACCACTTTATTGTCCCTTAGTTAGAATAGAACACCACTTTATTGTGTCTTGGTTAGAATAGAACACCACTTTATTGTTCCTTGGTTAGTATAGAACACCACTTTATTGTCCCTTGGTTAGAATAGAAAACCACTTTATTGTGTCTTGGTTAGAATAGAACACCACTTTATTGTCCCTTAGTTAGAATAGAACACCACTTTATTGTGTCTTGGTTAGAATAGAACACCACTTTATTGTTCCTTGGTTAGTATAGAACACCACTTTATTGTCCCTTGGTTAGAATAGAAAACCACTTTATTGTCCCTTGGTTAGAATAGAACACCACTTTATTGTCCCTTAGTTAGAATAGAACACCACTTTATTGTCCCTTGGTTAGAATAGAACACCACTTTATTGTCCCTTAGTTAGAATAGAACACCACTTTATTGTCCCTTGGTTAGAATAGAACACCACTTTATTGTGTTTTAGTTAGAATAGAACACCACTTTATTGTCCCTTGGTTAGAATAGAACACCACTTTATTGTGTTTTAGTTAGAATAGAACACCACTTTATTGTCCCTTAGTTAGAATAGAACACCACTTTATTGTCCCTTAGTTAGAATAGAACACCACTTTATTGTTTTAGTTAGAATAGAACACCACTTTATTTTCCCTTAGTTAGAATAGAACACCACTTTATTGTCCCTTGGTTAGAATAGAACACCACTTTATTTTCCCTTAGTTAGAATAGAACACCACTTTATTGTCCCTTAGTTAGAATAGAACACCACTTTATTGTCCCTTAGTTAGTATAGAACACCACTTTATTGTCCCTTGGTTAGAATAGAACACCACTTTATTGTCCCTTGGTTAGAATAGAACACCACTTTATTGTCCCTTGGTTAGAATAGAACACCACTTTATTGTCCCTTGGTTAGAATAGAACACCACTTTATTGTCCCTTGGTTAGAATAGAACACCACTTTATTGTCCCTTGGTTAGAATAGAACACCACTTTATTGTCCCTTGGTTAGAATAGAACACCACTTTATTGTCCCTTGGTTAGAATAGAACACCACTTTATTTTCCCTTAGTTAGAATAGAACACCACTTTATTGTCCCTTGGTTAGAATAGAACACCACTTTATTTTCCCTTAGTTAGAATAGAACACCACTTTATTGTCCCTTGGTTAGAATAGAACACCACTTTATTTTCCCTTAGTTAGAATAGAACACCACTTTATTGTCCCTTAGTTAGAATAGAACACCACTTTATTGTCCCTTGGTTAGAATAGAACACCACTTTATTGTCCCTTGGTTAGAATAGAACACCACTTTATTGTCCCTTGGTTAGAATAGAACACCACTTTATTTTCCCTTAGTTAGAATAGAACACCACTTTATTTTCCCTTAGTTAGAATAGAACACCACTTTATTTTCCCTTAGTTAGAATAGAACACCACTTTATTGTCCCTTGGTTAGAATAGAACACCACTTTATTTTCCCTTGGTTAGAATAGAACACCACTTTATTTTCCCTTAGTTAGAATAGAACACCACTTTATTGTGTCTTGGTTAGAATAGAACACCACTTTATTGTGTCTTGGTTAGAATAGAACACCACTTTATTGTGTCTTGGTTAGAATATAACACTACTTTATTGTGTCTTGGTTAGAATAGAACACTACTTTATTGTGTCTTGGTTAGAATAGAACACCACTTTATTGTCCTTAGTTAGAATAGAACACCACTTTATTGTCCCTTGGTTAGAATAGAACACCACTTTATTGTCCCTTGGTTAGAATAGAACACCACTTTATTTTCCCTTAGTTAGAATAGAACACCACTTTATTGTCCCTTAGTTAGAATAGAACACCACTTTATTGTCCCTTGGTTAGAATAGAACACCACTTTATTTTCCCTTGGTTAGAATAGAACACCACTTTATTGTCCCTTGGTTAGAATAGAACACCACTTTATTGTGTCTTGGTTAGAATAGAACACCACTTTATTGTCCCTTGGTTAGAATAGAACACCACTTTATTGTCCCTTAGTTAGAATAGAACACCACTTTATTGTCCCTTGGTTAGAATAGAACACCACTTTATTGTCCCTTGTTAGAATAGAACACCACTTTATTGTGTCTTGGTTAGAATAGAACACCACTTTATTGTCCCTTAGTTAGAATAGAACACCACTTTATTGTCCCTTGGTTAGAATAGAACACCACTTTATTGTCTTGTTAGTTTCAATGGACATTGTGTCTTCTGTCCCGAACACCCCAGATTGTCCCTTGGTTAGAATAGAACACATTTTCCCTTAGGCACAGGGTCACCACTTTATTGTCCCTTGGTTAGAATAGAACACCACTTTATTGACTCTTAAGTGGTTAGTGTCCACCCTGTTACCCTTGGTTACAATGTAGAACACCACTTTATTGTCCCTTGGTTAGTAGAACACCACTTTATTTTCCCTTAGTTAGAATAGAACACTCTTTATTGTCCCTTGGTGTCCACTCTTTATTGTCCCTTAGTTAATAGAACACCACTCTATTGTGGTTGGTGTCCCTCCTGTTACCCTACAATGTAGTAGGACTCTGAGTGGTTGGTGTCCCTCTTACCCCACAATGTAGAGGAACACTTTAGTGGTCTGGTGTCCCTCTTACCCCACAATGTAGAGGACTCTGAGTGGTTGGTGTCCCTCTTACCCCACAATGTAGAGGACTCTAGTTGAATGAACACCACTTTAGTGGTTGGTGTCCCTCTTTACCCTACAATGTAGAGGACACTGAGTGGTTGGTGTCCCTCATGTTACCCTACAATGTAGAGGACTCTGAGTGGTTGGTGTCCCTCTTACCCCCACAATGTAGAGGACTCTGAGTGGTTGGTGTCCCTCTTACCCTATAATGTAGAGGACTCTGAGTGGTTGGTGTCCCTCTTACCCTACAATGTAGAGGACACTGAGAGGTTGGTGTCCCTCCTGTTACCCTACAATGTAGAGGACTCTGAGTGGTTGGTGTCCCTCTTACCCTACAATGTAGAGGACACTGAGAGGTTGGTGTCCCTCCTGTTACCCTACAATGTAGAGGACACTGAGAGGTTGGTGTCCCTCCTGTTACCCTACAATGTAGAGGACACTGAGAGGTTGGTGTCCCTCTGTTACCCTACAATGTAGAGGACACTGAGTGGTTGGTGTCCCTCCTGTTACCCTACAATGTAGAGGACTCTGAGAGGTTGGTGTCCCTCTTACCCTACAATGTAGAGGACACTGAGAGGTTGGTGTCCCTCCTGTTACCCTACAATGTAGAGGCCTCTGAGTGGTTGGTGTCCCTCCTGTTACCCTACAATGTAGAGGACTCTGAGAGGTTGGTGTCCCTCTTACCCTACAATGTAGAGGACACTGAGAGGTTGGTGTCCTCTTACCCTACAATGTAGAGGACTCTGAGTGGTTGGTGTCCCTCTGTTACCCTACAATGTAGAGGACACTGAGTGGTTGGTGTCCCTCCTGTTACCCTACAATGTAGAGGACTCTGAGAGGTTGGTGTCCCTCTTACCCTACAATGTAGAGGACACTGAGTGGTTGGTGTCCCTCCTGTTACCCTACAATGTAGAGGACTCTGAGAGGTTGGTGTCCCTCTTACCCTACAATGTAGAGGACTCTGAGTGGTTGGTGTCCTTCACCCTACAATGTAGAGGACTCTGAGTGGTTTGTGTCCCTCCTGTTACCCTACAATGTAGAGGACACTGAGAGGTTGGTGTCCCTCTTACCCTACAATGTAGAGGACTCTGAGTGGTTGGTGTCCCTCTTACCCTACAATGTAGAGGACTCTTAGTGGTTGGTGTCCCTCTTACCCTACAATGTAGAGGACTCTGAGTGGTTGGTGTCCCTCCTGTTACCCTACAATGTAGAGGACTGAGAGGTTGCTGTCCCTCTTACCCTACAATGTAGAGGACTCTGAGTGGTTGGTGTCCTTCACCCTACAATGTAGAGAACTCTGAGTGGTTTGTGTCCCTCCTGTTACCCTACAATGTAGAGGACACTGAGAGGTTGGTGTCCCTCTTACCCTACAATGTAGAGGACTCTGAGTGGTTGGTGTCCCTCCTGTTACCCTACAATGTAGAGGACTCTGAGAGGTTGGTGTCCCTCTTACCCTACAATGTAGAGGACTCTGAGTGGTTGGTGTCCCTCCTGTTACCCTACAATGTAGAGGACTCTGAGAGGTTGGTGTCCCTCTTACCCCACAATGTAGAGGACTCTGAGTGGTTGGTGTCCCTCCTGTTACCCTACAATGTAGAGGACTCTGAGAGGTTGGTGTCCCTCTTACCCTACAATGTAGAGGACTCTGAGTGGTTGGTGTCCCTTTACCCTACAATGTAGAGGACTCTGAGTGGTTTGTGTCCCTCCTGTTACCCTACAATGTAGAGGACACTGAGAGGTTGGTGTCCCTCCTGTTACCCTACAATGTAGAGGACTCTGAGTGGTTGGTGTCCCTCTTACCCTACAATGTAGAGGACTCTGAGTGGTTGGTGTCCCTCTTACCCTACAATGTAGAGGACTCTGAGTGGTTGGTGTCCCTCTTACCCTACAATGTAGAGGACTCTGAGTGGTTGGTGTCCCTCTTACCCTACAATGTAGAGGACTCTGAGTGGTTGGTGTCCTTCACCCTACAATGTAGAGGACTATGAGTGGTTTGTGTCCCTCCTGTTACCCTACAATGTAGAGGACTCTGAGAGGTTGGTGTCCCTCTTACCCTACAATGTAGAGGACTCTGAGTGGTTGGTGTCCCTCCTGTTACCCTACAATGTAGAGGACTCTGAGTGGTTGGTGTCCCTCTTACCCTACAATGTAGAGGACTCTGAGTGGTTGGTGTCCCTCCTGTTACCCTACAATGTAGAGGACTCTGAGTGGTTGGTGTCCCTCTTACCCTACAATGTAGAGGACTCTGAGTGGTTGGTGTCCCTCCTGTTACCCTATAATGTAGAGGACTCTGAGTGGTTGGTGTCCCTCCTGTTACCCTACAATGTAGAGGACTCTGAGAGGTTGGTGTCCCTCCTGTTACTCTACAATGTAGAGGACTCTGAGTGGTTGGTGTCCCTCCTGTTACCATACAATGTAGAGGACTCTGAGTGGTTGGTGTCCCTCTGTTACCCTACAATGTAGAGGACTCTGAGTGGTTGGTGTCCCTCTTTACCCTACAATGTAGAGGACTCTGAGTGGTTGGTGTCCCTCCTGTTACCCTACAATGTAGAGGACTCTGAGAGGTTGGTGTCCCTCTTACCCTACAATGTAGAGGACTCTGAGTGGTTGGTGTCCTCCTCACCCTACAATGTAGAGGACTCTGAGTGGTTTGTGTCCCTCCTGTTACCCTACAATGTAGAGGACTCTGAGTGGTTGGTGTCCCTCTTTACCCTACAATGTAGAGGACTCTGAGTGGTTGGTGTCCCTCCTGTTACCCTACAATGTAGAGGACTCTGAGTGGTTGGTGTCCCTCTTACCCTACAATGTAGAGGACTCTGTGGTTGGTGTCCCTCCTGTTACCCTACAATGTAGAGGACTCTGAGTGGTTGGTGTCCCTCTTACCCTACAATGTAGAGGACTCTAAGTGGTTGGTGTCCCTCCTGTTACCCTACAATGTAGAGGACTCTGAGTGGTTGGTGTCCCTCCTGTTACCCCACAATGTAGAGGACTCTGAGAGGTTGGTGTCCCTCCTGTTACCCTACAATGTAGAGGACTCTGAGTGGTTGGTGTCCCTCCTGTTACCCTACAATGTAGAGGACTCTGAGTGGTTGGTGTCCCTCCTGTTACCCTACAATGTAGAGGACTCTGAGTGGTTGGTGTCCCTCTTACCCTACAATGTAGAGGACTCTGAGTGGTTGGTGTCCCTTCACCCTACAATGTAGAGGACTCTGAGTGGTTTGTGTCCCTCCTGTTACCCTACAATGTAGAGGACACTGAGAGGTTGGTGTCCCTCTTACCCTACAATGTAGAGGACTCTGAGTGGTTGGTGTCCCTCTTTACCCTACAATGTAGAGGACTCTGAGTGGTTGGTGTCCCTCTTTACCCTACAATGTAGAGGACTCTGAGTGGTTGGTGTCCCTCCTGTTACCCTACAATGTAGAGGACTCTGAGTGGTTGGTGTCCCTCTTTACCCTACAATGTAGAGGACTCTGAGTGGTTGGTGTCCTCCTGTTACCCTACAATGTAGAGGACTCTGAGTGGTTTGTGTCCCTCCTGTTACCCTACAATGTAGAGGACTCTGAGAGGTTGGTGTCCCTCTTTACCCTACAATGTAGAGGACTCTGAGTGGTTGGTGTCCCTCCTGTTACCCTACAATGTAGAGGACTCTGAGTGGTTGGTGTCCCTCCTTACCCTACAATGTAGAGGACTCTGAGTGGTTGGTGTCCCTCCTGTTACCCTACAATGTAGAGGACTCTGAGTGGTTGGTGTCCCTCTTACCCTACAATGTAGAGGACTCTAAGTGGTTGGTGTCCCTCCTGTTACCCTATAATGTAGAGGACTCTGAGTGGTTGGTGTCCCTCCTGTTACCCCACAATGTAGAGGACTCTGAGAGGTTGGTGTCCCTCCTGTTACTCTACAATGTAGAGGACTCTAAGTGGTTGGTGTCCCTCCTGTTACCATACAATGTAGAGGACTCTGAGTGGTTGGTGTCCCTCCTGTTACCCTACAATGTAGAGGACTCTGAGTGGTTGGTGTCCCTCTTACCCTACAATGTAGAGGACTCTGAGAGGTTGGTGTCCCTCCTGTTACCCCACAATGTAGAGGACTCTGAGTGGTTGGTGTCCCTCTTACCCTGCAATGTAGAGGGCTCTGAGTGGTTGGTGACCCTCCTGTTACCCTACAATGTAGAGGACTCTGAGTGGTTGGTGTCCCTCTTACCCTTCAATGTAGATGACTCTGAGTGGTTGGTGTCCCTCTTACCCTACAATGTAGAGGACTCTGAGTGGTTGGTGTCCCTCTTACCCTACAATGTAGAGGACTCTGAGTGGTTGGTGTCCCTCTTACCCTACAATGTAGAGGGCTCTGAGTGGTTGGTGTCCCTCCTGTTACCCCACAATGTAGAGAACTCTGAGTGGTTGGTGTCCCTGGTGCATGCATGTGCCTGTGTGTGTTATTGTGTGTGTGTATACGTGTGTGTGTGTGTGCGTCAGTGCGGTTGTGAGTACGTCAGTGCGGTTGTGTGTGTGTGTGCGTTTGTGTGTGTGTTCGTGTACTCTCTCTGTGTGTGTGTCTCTCTCCCTCTCTCTCTGTCCCTCTCTCTCTGTCTCTCTCTCTCTGTCTCTCTCTCTCTGTCTCTCTCTCTGTCCCTCTCTCTCTGTCCCTCTCTCTCTGTCCCTCTCCCTCCCTCTGTCTCTCTCTCTCTGTCCCTCTCCCTCCCTCTGTCTGTCTGTCTGTCTGTCTGTCTGTCTGTCTGTCTGTCTGTCTGTCTGTCTGTCTGTCTGTCTCTCTTTCTCTCTCTCTCTTTCTCTCTGTCTATCTGTATCTCTCTCTCTCTCCCTATCTCTCCCCGTCTCTCTCTGTGTGTCTCTCTCTCTCTCCCCTATCTCTCTCCGTCTCTCTCTCCGTGTGTCTCTCTCTCTCTCTCTCCTATCTCTCTCCGTGTGTGTCTCTCTCTCTCTGTCTGTCTATCTGTCTCTCTCCCTATCTCTCTCCGTCTCTCTCCGTGTGTCTCTCTCTCTCTCTCCCTATCTCTCTCCGTCTCTCTCTCCGTGTGTGTGTCTCTCTCTCTCCCCCTATCTCTCTCCCTCTCTCTCTCCGTGTGTCTCTCTCTCTCTGTCTGTCTCTCTCTCTTTCTGTCTGTCTCTCCGTCTCTCTCTCCGTGTGTGTCTCTCTCTCTCCGTGTGTGTGTGTCTCTCTCTCTCTCCGTGTGTCTCTCTCTCTCTGTCTGTCTGTCTCTCTCTCTTTCTGTCTGTCTCTCCGTCTCTCTCTCCGTGTGTGTCTCTCTCTCTCCGTGTGTGTGTGTCTCTCTCTCTCTCCCCCTATCTCTCCCTATCTCTCCCCGTCTCTCTCAGTGTGTGTCTCTCTCTCTCTCCCCCTATCTCTCCCCGTCTCTCTCCGTGTGTGTCTCTCTCTCTCTGTAGTTAAACAGTGTTTTGGAGTGGGCACTTTGATCCATGTTCAACCAACCAATCCTGTGTGTGTGTAATATGTCTGTGTGTGTGTGTGTGTGGTGTGTGTGGCTCAAACCGTTAGGGCCGTCACATGTGCTAGCAAAGCAGAGGTGCTGTGTTAGAGTCAGGTGTGTTAACAGAGATAGAGTCAGGTGTGTTAACAGAGTTAGAGTCAGGTGTGTTAACAGAGTTAGAGTCAGGTGTGTTAACAGAGTTAGAGTCAGGTGTGTTAACAGAGTTAGAGTCAGGTGTGTTAACAGAGGTGCTGAGTTAGAGTCAGGTGTGTTAACAGAGTTAGAGTCAGGTGTGTTAACAGAGTTAGAGTCAGGTGTGTTAACAGAGTTAGAGTCAGGTGTGTTAACAGAGTTAGAGACAGGTGTGTTAAAAGAGTTAGAGTCAGGTGTGTTAACAGAGTTAGAGTCAGGTGTGTTAGCAGAGTTAGAGTCAGGTGTGTTAGCAGAGTTAGAGTCAGGTGTGTTAACAGAGTTAGAGTCAGGTGTGTTAGCAGAGTTAGAGTCAGGTGTGTTAGCAGAGTTAGAGTCAGGTGTGTTAGCAGAGTTAGAGTCAGGTGTGTTAACAGAGTTAGAGTCAGGTGTGTTAACAGAGTTAGAGTCAGGTGTGTTAACCAAGGTGCTGAGTTCGAGTCAGGTGTGTTAACCTAGGTGCTGAGTTCGAGTCAGGTGTGTTAACCTAGGTGCTGAGTTCGAGTGGTAGAGTCAGGTGTGTTAACAGAGGTGCTGTGGTAGAGTCAGGTGTGTTAGCAGAGTTAGATTCAGGTGTGTTAACAGCGGTACTGAGTTAGATTCAGGTGTGTTAACAGAGTTAGAGTCAGGTGTGTTAGCAGAGTTAGAGTCAGGTGTGTTAACAGAGTTAGAGTCAGGTGTGTTAACAGAGTTAGAGTCAGGTGTGTTAACAGAGTTAGAGTCAGGTGTGTTAACAGAGTTAGAGTCAGGTGTGTTAACAGAGTTAGAGTCAGGTGTGTTAACAGAGTTAGAGTCAGGTGTGTTAACAGAGTTAGAGTCAGGTGTGTTAACAGAGTTAGAGTCAGGTGTGTTAACAGAGTTAGAGTCAGGTGTGTTAACAGAGTTAGAGTCAGGTGTGTTAACAGAGTTAGAGTCAGGTGTGTTGACAGAGTTAGAGTCAGGTGTGTTAACAGAGTTGCTGAGTTAGAGTCAGGTGTGTTAACAGAGTTAGAGTCAGGTGTGTTAACAGAGTTAGAGTCAGGTGTGTTAACAGAGTTAGAGTCAGGTGTGTTAACAGAGTTAGAGTCAGGTGTGTTAACAGAGTTAGAGTCAGGTGTGTTAACAGAGTTAGAGTCAGGTGTGTTAACAGAGGTGCTGAGTTAGAGTCAGGTGTGTTAACAGGTGCTGAGTTAGAGTCAGGTGTGTTAACCTAGAGTTAGCTGAGTGTGTTAGCAGAGGTAGAGTTAGAGTCAGGTGTGTTAACAGAGTTAGAGTCAGGTGTGTTAACAGAGGTTAGCTGTCAGGTGAGTTAGGAGTGTAGAGTCAGGTGCTGTTAACAGAGTTAGAGTCAGGTGTGTTAAAACAGAGTTAGAGTCAGGTGTGTTAACAGCGGTACTGAGTTAGAGTCAGGTGTGTTAGCAGAGTTAGAGTCAGGTGTGTTAGCAGAGTTAGAGTCAGGTGTGTTAACAGAGTTAGAGTCAGGTGTGTTAGCAGAGTTAGAGTCAGGTGTGTTAGCAGAGTTAGAGTCAGGTGTGTTAGCAGAGTTAGAGTCAGGTGTGTTAACAGAGTTAGAGTCAGGTGTGTTAACAGAGTTAGAGTCAGGTGTGTTAACAAAGGTGCTGAGTTAGAGTCAGGTGTGTTAACCTAGAGTGCTGAGTGTTAACAGAGTTAGAGTCAGGTGTGTTAACAGAGTTAGAGTCAGGTGTGTTGACAGAGTTAGAGTCAGGTGTGTTAACAGAGTTAGAGTCAGGTGTGTTAACAGAGTTAGAGTCAGGTGTGTTAACAGAGTTAGAGTCAGGTGTGTTAACAGAGTTAGAGTCAGGTGTGTTAACAGAGTTAGAGTCAGGTGTGTTAGCAGAGTTAGAGTCAGGTGTGTTGACAGAGTTAGAGTCAGGTGTGTTAACAGAGGTGCTGAGTTAGAGTCAGGTGTGTTAACATAGTTAGAGTCAGGTGTGTTGACAGAGTTGCTGAGTTAGAGTCAGGTGTGTTAACAGAGTTAGAGTCAGGTGTGTTAACAGAGGTGTTGTGAGAAAGAAGACACAGCCTAGACTATTGATAACAGAGATTAAAGAATACACACTGAGACAGACACACACACACACACACACAGACGCAGACACACACACACACACACTGATTTGATTTGATTTACGCAGATACACACACATACACACAAACACACAATGAGACAGAGACACACACACACACACAGGATTGGTTGGTTGAACACACACACACACACACAAACTCTGAGGCAGACACACACACACACTGAGGGATACAAACAAACACAGAGACACAGAGACAGTCACACACACACACACACACTGAGACAGACACAGACACACACAAAAACAAAGAGCCCTATTCCCTATATAGTGAACAACTAGTGACCAGAGCCCTATTCCCTATATAGTGAACAACTAGTGTCCAGAGCCCTATTCCCTATATAGTGAACAACTAGTGTCCAGAGCCCTATTCCCTATATAGTGAACAACTAGTGTCCAGAGCCCTATTCCCTATATAGTGAACAACTAGTGACCAGAGCCCTATTCCCTATATAGTGAACTACTAGTGACCAGAGCCCTATTCCCTATATAGTGAACCTAGTGACTATTCCCTATATAGTGAACTACTAGTGACCAGAGCCCTATTCCTATATAGTGAACTACTATGACCAGAGCCCTATTCCTATATACTACTATAGACCAGAGCCCTATTCCCTATATAGTGAACTACTAGTGACCAGAGCCCTATTCCCTATATAGTGAACTACTAGTGACCAGAGCCCTATTCCCTATATAGTGAACTACTAGTGACCAGAGCCCTATTCTCTATATAGTGAACTACTATTGACCAGGGCCCTATTCCCTATATAGTGAACTACTAGTGACCAGAGCCCTATTCCCTATATAGTGAACAACTAGTGACCAGAGCCCTATTCCCTATATAGTGAACTACTATAGTGAACTACCAGAGCCCTATTCCCTATATAGTGAACTACTAGTGACCAGAGCCCTATTCCCTATATAGTGAACTACTAGTGACCAGAGCCCTATTCCCTATATAGTGAACTACTATAGTGAACTACCAGGGCCCTATTCCCTATATAGTGAACTACTAGTGACCAGAGCCCTATTCCCTATATAGTGAACTACTAGTGACCTGGGCCCTATTCCCTATATAGTGAACTACTAGTGACTTGGGCCCTATTCCCTATATAGTGAACTACTAGTGACCAGAGCCCTATTCCCTATATAGTGAACTACTAGTGACCAGAGCCCTATTCCCTATATAGTGAACTACTAGTGACCAGAGCCCTATTCCCTATATAGTGAACTACTAGTGACCAGAGCCCTATTCCCTATATATAGTGAACTACTAGTGACCAGAGCCCTATTCCCTATATAGTGAACTACTAGTGACCAGAGCCCTATTCCCTATATAGTGAACTACTAGTGACCAGAGCCCTATTCCCTATATAGTGAACTACTAGTGACCAGAGCCCTATTCCCTATATAGTGAACAACTAGTGACCAGAGCCCTATTCCCTATATAGTGGAACACTACTGACCAGAGCCCTATTCCCTATATAGTGGAACACTACTGACCAGAGCCCTATTCCCTATATAGTGAACTACTAGTGACCAGAGCCCTATTCCCTATATAGTGGAACACTACTGACCAGAGCCCTATTCCCTATATAGTGGAACACTACTGACCAGAGCCCTATTCCCTATATAGTGGAACACTAGTGACCAGAGCCCTATTCCCTATATAGTGAACTACTAGTGACCAGAGCCCTATTCCCTATATAGTGGAACACTACTGACCAGAGCCCTATTCCCTATATAGTGGAACACTACTGACCAGAGCCCTATTCCCTATATAGTGGAACACTAGTGACCAGAGCCCTATTCCCTATATAGTGGAACACTAGTGACCAGAGCCCTATTCCCTATATAGTGGAACACTAGTGACCAGAGCCCTATTCCCTATATAGTGGAACACTAGTGACCAGAGCCCTATTCCCTATATCATGGAACACTAGTGACCAGAGCCCTATTCCCTATATAGTGAACTAATAGTGACCAGAGCCCTATTCCCTATATAGTGAACTACTAGTGACCAGAGCCCTATTCCATATATAGTGAACTACTAGTGACCAGAGCCCTATTCCCTATATAGTGAACTACTAGTGACCAGAGCCCTAATCCCCTAATAGTGAACTACTAGTGACCAGAGCCCTATTCCCCTAATAGTGAACTACTAGTGACCAGAGCCCTATTCCCTATATAGTGAACTACTAGTGACCAGAGCCCTATTCCCTATATAGTGAACAACTAGTGACCAGAGCCCTATTCCCTATATAGTTAACTACTATGTTCCTGTTAACAGCAGGGCACAGCCGATGATGCTGGAGGAGCCTGTTCCTGTTAACAGCAGGGCACAGCCGATGATGCTGGAGGAGCCTGTTCCTGTTAACAGCAGGGCACAGCCGATGATGCTGGAGGAGCCTGTTCCTGTTAACAGCAGGGCACAGCCGATGATGCTGGAGGAGCCTGTTCCTGTTAACAGCGGGGCACAGCCGATGATGCTGGAGGAGATGGTTGCCTGAATCCAAGAGGTGTTTTTATTAGTCAATGAACAGAGCAAATGTTTGGTCTGTGGAGACAGGTGCATTTACCAGTCCCCCACTAGGTGGCAGTACAGCCCAGCATATTTTAATCTCAAGGTTGCCAGGAGAGTTTGATATAGGCAGCCAACAAAATGGCACCCTATTCCCTATATAGTGGAACACTAGTGACCAGAGCCCTATTCCCTATATAGTGGAACACTAGTGACCAGAGCCCTATTCCCTATATAGTGGAACACTAGTGACCAGAGCCCTATTCCCTATATAGTGGAACACTAGTGACCAGAGCCCTATTCCCTATATAGTGGAACACTAGTGACCAGAGCCCTATTCCCTATATAGTGGAACACTAGTGACCAGAGCCCTATTCCCTATATCATGGAACACTAGTGACCAGAGCCCTATTCCCTATATAGTGAACTAATAGTGACCAGAGCCCTATTCCCTATATAGTGAACTACTAGTGACCAGAGCCCTATTCCATATATAGTGAACTACTAGTGACCAGAGCCCTATTCCCTATATAGTGAACTACTAGTGACCAGAGCCCTATTCCCTATATAGTGAACTACTAGTGACCAGAGCCCTAATCCCCTAATAGTGAACTACTAGTGACCAGAGCCCTATTCCCCTAATAGTGAACTACTAGTGACCAGAGCCCTATTCCCTATATAGTGAACTACTAGTGACCAGAGCCCTATTCCCTATATAGTGAACTACTAGTGACCAGAGCCCTATTCCCTATATAGTGAACTACTAGTGACCAGAGCCCTATTCCCTATATAGTGAACTACTAGTGACCAGAGCCCTATTCCCTATATAGTGAACTACTAGTGACCAGAGCCCTATTCCCTATATAGTGGAACACTAGTGACCAGAGCCCTATTCCCTATATAGTGGAATAATAGTGACCAGAGCCCTATTCCCTATATAGTGGAACACTAGTGACCAGAGCCCTATTCCCTATATAGTGGAATAATAGTGACCAGAGCCCTATTCCCTTAATAGTGAACTACTAATGACCAGAGCCCTATTCCCTTAATAGTGAACTACTAGTGACCAGAACCCTATTCCCTATATAGTGAACTACTAGTGACCAGAGCCCTATTCCCTATATAGTGAACTACTAGTGACCAGAGCCCTATTCCCTTAATAGTGGTACTACTATAGACCAGAGCCCTATTCCCTATATAGTGAACTACTAGTGACCAGAGCCCTATTCCCTATATAGTGAACTACTAGTGACCAGAGCCCTATTCCCTATATAGTGAACTACTAGTGACCAGAGCCCTATTCCCTATATAGTGAACTACTAGTGACCAGAGCCCTATTCCCTATATAGTGAACTACTAGTGACCAGATCCCTATTCCCTATGTAGTGAACTTCTAGTGACCAGAGCCCTAATCCCCTAATAGTGAACTACTAGTGACCAGAGCCCTATTCCCTTTATAGTGAACTACTAGTGTCCAGGGCCCTATTCCCTTTATAGTGCACTACTTTAGACCAGAGTCCTATTCCCTATATAGTGAACTACTAGTGAGCAGAGCCCTATTCCCTATATAGTGAATTACTAGTGACCAGAGCCCTATTCCCTATATAGTGAATTACTAGTGACCAGAGCCCTATTCCCTATATAGTGAACTACTAGTGACCAGAACCCTATTCCCTATATAGTGAACTACTAGTGACCAGAACCCTATTCCCTATATAGTGAACTACTAGTGGCCAGAGCCCTATTCCCTATATAGTGCACTACTTTAGACCAGAGCCCTATTCCCTATATAGTGAACTACTAGTGACCAGAGCCCTATTCCCTAATAGTGAACTACTAGTGACCAGAGCCCTATTCCCCTAATAGTGAACTACTAGTGACCAGAGCCCTATTCCCTATATAGTGCACTACTAGTGACCAGAGCCCTATTCCCCTAATAGTGAACTACTAGTGACCAGAGCCCTATTCCCTATATAGTGAACTACTAGTGACCAGAGCCCTATTCCCTATATAGTGAACTACTAGTGACCAGATCCCTATTCCCTATGTAGTGAACTTCTAGTGACCAGAGCCCTAATCCCCTAATAGTGAACTACTAGTGACCAGAGCCCTATTCCCCTAATAGTGAACTACTAGTGACCAGAGCCCTATTCCCTATATAGTGAACTACTAGTGACCAGAGCCCTATTCCCTATATAGTGAACTACTAGTGACCAGAGCCCTATGCCCTATATAGTGAACTACTAGTGACCAGAGCCCTATTCCCTATATAGTGAACTACTAGTGACCAGAGCCCTATGCCCTATATAGTGAACTACTAGTGACCAGAGCCCTATTCCCTATATAGTGAACTACTAGTGACCAGAGCCCTATGCCCTATATAGTGAACTACTAGTGACCAGAGCCCTATGCCCTATATAGTGAACTACTAATGACCAGAACCCTATTCCCTATAGAGTGAACTACTAGTGACCAGAACCCTATTCCCTATATAGTGAACTACTAGTGACCAGAGCCCTATTCCCTATATAGTGAACTACTAGTGACCAGAGCCCTATTCCCTATATAGTGAACTACTAGTGACCAGAGCCCTATTCCCTATATAGTGAACTACTAGTGACCAGAACCCTATTCCCTATATAGTGAACTACTAGTGACCAGAGCCCTATTCCCTATATAGTGAACTACTAGTGACCAGAGCCCTATTCCCTATATAGTGAACTACTAGTGACCAGAGCCCTATTCCCTATATAGTGAACTACTAGTGACCAGAGCCCTATTCCCTATATAGTGAACTACTAGTGACCAGAGCCCTATTCCCTAATAGTGAACTACTAATGACCAGAGCCCTATTCCCTATACAGTGGAACACTACTGACCAGAGCCCTATTCCCTATATAGTGAACTACTAGTGACCAGAGCCCTATTCCCTAATAGTGAACTACTAGTGACCAGAGCCCTATTCCCTATATAGTGAACTACTAGTGACCAGGGCCCTATTCCCTATATAGTGAACTACTAGACCAGAGCCCTATTCCCTATATAGTGAACTACTAGTGACCAGAGCCCTATTCCCTATATAGTGAACTACTAGTGACCAGAGCCCTATTCCCTATATAGTGAACTACTAGTGACCAGAGCCCTATTCCCTATATAGTGAACTACTAGTGACCAGGGCCCTATTCCCTATATAGTGAACTACTAGTGACCAGAGCCCTATTCCCTATATAGTGAACTACTAGTGACCAGAGCCCTATTCCCTATATAGTGAACTACTAGTGACCAGAGCCCTATTCCCTATATAGTGAACTACTAGTGACCAGAGCCCTATTCCCTATATAGTGAACTACTAGTGACCAGAGCCCTATTCCCTATATAGTGAACTACTTAGTGACCAGAGCCCTATTCCCTATATAATGAACTAATAGTGACCAGGGCCCTATTACCTATATAGTGAACTACTAGTGACCAGAGCCCTATTCCCTATATAGTGAACTACTAGTGACCAGAGCCCTATTCCCTATATAGTGAACTACTAGTGACCAGAGCCCTATTCCCTATATAGTGCACTACTAGTGACCAGAGCCCTATTCCCTATATAGTGAACTACTAGTGACCAGAGCCCTATTCCCTATATAGTGCACTACTAGTGACCAGAGCCCTATTCCCTATATAGTGAACTACTAGTGACCAGAGCCCTATTCCCTATATAGTGAACTACTATAGACCAGAGCCCTATTCCCTATATAGTGAACTACTAGTGACCAGAGCCCTATTCCTATATAGTGAACTACTAGTGACCAGAGCCCTATTCCCTATATAGTGAACTACTAGTGACCAGAGCCCTATTCCCTATATAGTGAACTACTAGTGACCAGAGCCCTATTCCCTAATAGTGAACTACTAATGACCAGAGCCCTATTCCCTATACAGTGAACACTACTGACCAGAGCCCTATTCCCTATATAGTGAACTACTAGTGACCAGAGCCCTATTCCCTATAATAGTGAACTACTAGTGACCAGAGCCCTATTCCCTATATAGTGAACTACTAGTGACCAGGGCCCTATTCCCTATATAGTGAACTACTCTGACCAGAGCCCTATTCCCTATATAGTGAACTACTAGTGACCAGAGCCCTATTCCCTATATAGTGAACTACTAGTGACCAGAGCCCTATTCCCTATATAGTGAACTACTAGTGACCAGAGCCCTATTCCCTATATAGTGAACTACTAGTGACCAGAGCCCTATTCCCTATATAGTGAACTACTAGTGTCCAGGGCCCTATTCCCTATATAGTGAACTACTAGTGACCAGAGCCCTATTCCCTATATAGTGAACTACTAGTGACCAGAGCCCTATTCCCTATATAGTGAACTACTAGTGACCAGAGCCCTATTCCCTATATAGTGTACTAGTGACCAGAGCCCTATTCCCTATATAGTGAACTACTAGTGACCAGAACCCTATTCCTATATAGTGTACTAGTGACCAGAGCCCTATTCCCTATATAGTGAACTACTAGTGACCAGAGCCCTATTCCCTATATAGTGAACTACTAGTGTCCAGGGCCCTATTCCCTATATAGTGAACTACTAGTGACCAGAGCCTATTCCCTATATAGTGAACTACTAGTGACCAGAGCCCTATTCCCTATATAGTGAACTACTAGTGACCAGAGCCCTATTCCCTATATAGTGAATTACTAGTGACCAGAGCCCTATTCCCTATATAGTGAACTACTAGTGACCAGAACCCTATTCCCTATATAGTGAACTACTAGTGACCAGAGCCCTATTCCCTATATAGTGAACTACTAGTGACCAGAGCCCTATTCCCTATATAGTGAACTACTAGTGACCAGAGCCCTATTCCCTATATAGTGAACTACTAGTGACCAGAGCTCTATTCCCTATATAGTGAACTACTAGTGACCAGAGCCCTATTCCCTATATAGTGAACTACTAGTGACCAGAGCCCTATTCCCTATATAGTGAACTACTGGTGACCAGAGCCCTATTCCTATATAGTGAACTACTAGTGACCAGAGCCCTATTCCCTATATAGTGAACTACTAGTGACCAGAGCCCTATTCCCTATATAGTGAACTACTAGTGACCAGAGCCCTATTCCCTATATAGTGTACTAGTGACCAGAGCCCTATTCCCTATATAGTGAACTACTAGTGACCAGAACCCTATTCCCTATATAGTGTACTAGTGACCAGAGCCCTATTCCCTATATAGTGAACTACTAGTGACCAGAGCCCTATTCCCTATATAGTGAACTACTAGTGACCAGGGCCCTATTCCCTATATAGTGAACTACTAGTGACCAGAGCCCTATTCCCTATATAGTGAACTACTAGTGACCAGAGCCCTATTCCCTATATAGTGAACTAATAGTGACCAGAGCCCTATTCCCTATATAGTGAACTAATAGTGACCAGAGCCCTATTCCCTATATAGTGAACTACTAGTGACCAGAGCCCTATTCCCTATATAGTGAACTAGTGACCAGAGCCCTATTCCCTATATAGTGAACTAATAGTGACCAGAGCCCTATTCCCTATATAGTGAACTAATAGTGACCAGAGCCCTATTCCCTATATAGTGAACTAATAGTGACCAGAGCCCTATTCCCTATATAGTGTACTAGTGACCAGAGCCCTATTCCTATATAGTGAACTACTAGTGACCAGAGCCCTATTCCCTATATAGTGAACTACTGTGACCAGAGCCCTATTCCCTATATAGTGAACTACTAGTGACCAGAGCCCTATTCCCTATATAGTGAACTACTAGTGACCAGAGCCCTATTCCCTATATAGTGAACTACTAGTGACCAGAACCCTATTCCCTATATAGTGAACTACTAGTGACCAGAACCCTATTCCCTATATAATGAACTACTAGTGACCAGAGCCCTATTCCCTATATAGTGAACTACTAGTGACCAGAGCCCTATTCCCTATATAGTGAACTACTAGTGACCAGAGCCCTATTCCCTATATAGTGAACTACTAGTGACCAGAACCCTACTCCCTATATAATGAACTACTAGTGACCAGAGCCCTATTCCCTATATAGTGATCTACTAGTGACCAGAGCCCTATTCCCTATATAGTGAACTACTAGTGACCAGAACCCTACTCCCTATATAATGAACTACTAGTGACCAGAACCCTATTCCCTATATAGTGTACTAGTGACCAGAGCCCTATTCCCTATATAGTGAACTACTAGTGACCAGAGCCCTATTCCCTATATAGTGAACTACTAGTGACCAGAGCCCTATTCCCTATATAGTGAACTACTAGTGACCAGAGCCCTATTCCCTATATAGTGAACTACTAGTGACCAGAGCCCTATTCCCTATATAGTGAACTACTAGTGACCAGAGCCCTATTCCCTATATAGTGAACTACTGGTGACCAGAGCCCTATTCCCTATATAGTGAACTACTAGTGACCAGAGCCCTATTCCCTATATAGTGAACTACTAGTGACCAGAGCCCTATTCCCTATATAGTGAACTACTAGTGACCAGAACCCTATTCCCTATATAGTGAACTACTAGTGACCAGAACCCTACTCCCTATATAATGAACTACTAGTGACCAGAGCCCTATTCCCTATATAGTGAACTACTAGTGACCAGAGCCCTATTCCCTATATAGTGAACTACTAGTGACCAGAGCCCTATTCCCTATATAGTGAACTACTAGTGACCAGAACCCTATTCCCTATATAATGAACTACTAGTGACCAGAGCCCTATTCCCTATATAGTGATCTACTAGTGACCAGAGCCCTATTCCTATATAGTGAACTACTAGTGACCAGAACCCTACTCCCTATATAATGAACTACTAGTGACCAGAGCCCTATTCCCTATATAGTGATCTACTAGTGACCAGAGCCCTATTCCCTATATAGTGAACTACTAGTGACCAGAACCCTATTCCCTATATAGTGAACTACTAGTGACCAGAGCCCTATTCCCTATATAGTGAACTACTAGTGACCAGAGCCCTATTCCCTATATAGTGAACTACTAGTGACCAGAGCCCTATTCCCTATATAGTGAACTACTAGTGACCAGAGCCCTATTCCCTATATAGTGATCTACTAGTGACCAGAGTCCTATTCCCTATATAGTGATCTACTAGTGACCAGAGTCCTATTCCCTATATAGTGAACTACTAGTGACCAGAGTCCTATTCCCTATATAATGAACTACTAGTGACCAGAGCCCTATTCCCTATATAGTGAACTACTAGTGACCAGAGCCCTATTCCCTATATAGTGATCTACTAGTGACCAGAGTCCTATTCCCTATATAGTGAACTACTAGTGACCAGAGCCCTATTCCCTATATAGTGAACTACTGGTGACCAGAGCCCTATTCCTATATAGTGAACTACTAGTGACCAGAGCCCTATTCCCTATATAGTGAACTACTAGTGACCAGAGCCCTATTCCCTATATAGTGAACTACTAGTGACCAGAACCCTACTCCTATATAGTGAACTACTAGTGACCAGAACCCTACTCCCTATATAATGAACTACTAGTGACCAGAGCCCTATTCCCTATATAGTGAACTACTAGTGACCAGAGCCCTATTCCCTATATAGTGAACTACTAGTGACCAGAGCCCTATTCCCTATATAGTGAACTACTAGTGACCAGAACCCTACTCCCTATATAATGAACTACTAGTGACCAGAGCCCTATTCCCTATATAGTGATCTACTAGTGACCAGAGCCCTATTCCCTATATAGTGAACTACTAGTGACCAGAACCCTACTCCCTATATAATGAACTACTAGTGACCAGAGCCCTATTCCCTATATAGTGATCTACTAGTGACCAGAGCCCTATTCCCTATATAGTGAACTACTAGTGACCAGAACCCTACTCCCTATATAGTGAACTACTAGTGACCAGAGCCCTATTCCCTATATAGTGAACTACTAGTGACCAGAGCCCTATTCCCTATATAGTGAACTACTAGTGACCAGAACCCTACTCCCTATATAATGAACTACTAGTGACCAGAGCCCTATTCCCTATATAGTGATCTACTAGTGACCAGAGCCCTATTCCCTATATAGTGATCTACTAGTGACCAGAGCCCTATTCCCTATATAGTGAACTACTAGTGACCAGAGCCCTATTCCCTATATAGTGAACTACTAGTGACCAGAGCCCTATTCCCTATATAGTGAACTACTAGTGACCAGAACCCTACTCCCTATATAATGAACTACTAGTGACCAGAGCCCTATTCCCTATATAGTGATCTACTAGCGACCAGAGCCCTATTCCCTATATAGTGAACTACTAGTGACCAGAACCCTATTCCCTATATAATGAACTACTAGTGACCAGAGCCCTATTCCCTATATAGTGAACTACTAGTGACCAGAGCCCTATTCCCTATATAGTGATCTACTAGCGACCAGAGCCCTATTCCCTATATAGTGATCTACTAGCGACCAGAGCCCTATTCCCTATATAGTGATCTACTAGTGACCAGAGCCCTATTCCCTATATAGTGATCTACTAGCGACCAGAGCCCTATTCCCTATATAGTGAACTACTAGTGACCAGAACCCTACTCCCTATATAATGAACTACTAGTGACCAGAGCCCTATTCCCTATATAGTGAACTACTAGTGACCAGAGCCCTATTCCCTATATAGTGATCTACTAGCGACCAGAGCCCTATTCCCTATATAGTGAACTACTAGTGACCAGAACCCTATTCCCTATATAGTGAACTACTAGTGACCAGAACCCTACTCCCTATATAGTGAACTACTAGTGACCAGAGCCCTATTCCCTATATAGTGAACTACTAGTGACCAGAGCCCTATTCCCTATATAGTGAACTACTAGTGACCAGAGCCCTATTCCCTTAATAGTGAACTACTAGTGACCAGAACCCTGGTGACAGTGTGCTTATGGGATCGTCATGATTGGCTTGACAAGGACTCTAACGACCCAGGCTAAGTTTCAGAGGCATGGTCCTCCAGTCCATATAGATCTAGTTCACCCTAGCCAGACACTGATCTAGGATCAGCTTTCCCTCCCCCCAATCCTAACTTCAACCATTAGATGTGAACTTAACCACAGATCTAGGATCATCTGATAATCCTCAAACCTGTGTGTGTGTGTGTTTGATATAATTATTGATCGGTTGAAAACAGCGGTGCATGGTTTCACCTGGTTTCCTATTCAATCAACATCCTCAGCCAGCACATGACTGATCACTGAGTGGACGAACCCTACACCCTACACCCTACATAGTAGACATGACGGATCACTGAGTGGACGAACCCTACACCCTACATAGTAGACATGACTGATCACTGAGTGGACGAACCCTACACCCTACATAGTAGACATGACTGATCACTGAGTGGACGAACCCACCCTACACCCTACATAGTAGACATGACGGATCACTGAGTGGACGAACCCTACACCCTACATAGTAGACATGACTGATCACTGAGTGGACGAACCCTACACCCTACACCCTACATAGTAGACATGACTGATCACTGAGTGGACGAACCCTACACCCTACACCCTACATAGTAGACATGACTGATCACTGAGTGGACTGTAGACATGGATGATGACTGAGTGGACCCTACACCCTACATAGTAGACATGACTGATCACTGAGTGGACGAACCCTACACCCTACATAGTAGACATGACTGATCACTGAGTGGACGAACCCTACTCAGGTAACAGAGAGGTCTAAGGTAACAGAGAGGTCTACCCAGGAAACAGAGAGATCTACCCAGGTAACAGAGAGGTCTACCCAGGTAACAGAGAGGTCTACCCAGGTAACAGAGAGGTCTACCCAGGTAACAGAGAGGTCTACCCAGGTAACAGAGAGGTCTACCCAGGTAACAGAGAGGTCTACCCAGGTAACAGGTAGAGAGTCTACCCAGGTAACTAGGTAACAGAGGTCTACCCAGGTAACAGAGAGGTCTACCCAGGTAACAGAGAGGTCTACCCAGGTAACAGAGAGGTCTACCCAGGTAACAGAGAGGTCTACCCAGGTAACAGAGAGGTCTACCCAGGTAACAGAGAGGTCTACCCAGGTAACAGAGAGGTCTACCCAGGTAACAGAGAGGTCTACCCAGGTAACAGAGAGGTCCAGGTAACAGAGAGGGTAACAGAGAGGTCTACCCAGGTAACAGAGAGGAGAGGTCTACCCAGGTAACAGAGAGGTCTACCCAGGTAACAGAGAGGTCTACCCAGGTAACAGAGAGATCTACCCAGGTAACAGAGAGGTAAGAGAGAGATCTACCGAGGTAACAGAGAGGTCTACCCAGGTAACAGAGAGGTCTACCCAGGTAACAGAGAGGTCTACTCAGGTAACAGAGAGGTCTACCCAGGTAACAGAGAGGTCTACTCAGGTAACAGAGAGGTCTACCCAGGTAACAGAGAGGTCTACTCAGGTAACAGAGAGGTCTACCCAGGTAACAGAGAGGTCTACCCAGGTAACAGAGAGGTCTACCCAGGTAACAGAGAGGTCTACCCAGGTAACAGAGAGGTCTACCCAGGTAACAGAGAGGTCTACCCAGGTAACAGAGAGGACTACCCAGGTAACAGAGAGGTCTACCCAGGTAACAGAGAGGTCTACCCAGGTAACAGAGAGGTCTACCCAGGTAACAGAGAGGTAAGAGAGAGATCTACCCAGGTAACAGAGAGGTCTACCCAGGTAACAGAGAGGTCTACCCAGGTAACAGAGAGGTCTACCCAGGTAACAGAGAGGTCTACCCAGGTAACAGAGAGGTCTACTCAGGTAACAGAGAGGTAAGAGAGAGATCTACCCAGGTAACAGAGAGGTCTACCCAGGTAACAGAGAGGTCTACCCAGGTAACAGAGAGGTCTACCCAGGTAACAGAGAGGTAAGAGAGAGATCTACCCAGGTAACAGAGAGGTCTACTCAGGTAACAGAGAGGTCTACCCAGGTAACAGAGAGGTCTACCCAGGTAACAGAGAGGTCTACCCAGGTAACAGAGAGGTCTACCCAGGTAACAGAGAGGTCTACTCAGGTAACAGAGAGGTCTACCCAGGTAACAGAGAGGTCTACCCAGGTAACAGAGAGGTCTACCCAGGTAACAGAGAGGTCTACCCAGGTAACAGAGAGGTCTACTCAGGTAACAGAGAGGTCTACCCAGGTAACAGAGAGGTCTACCCAGGTAACAGAGAGGTCTACTCAGGTAACAGAGAGGTCTACCCAGGTAACAGAGAGGTCTACTCAGGTAACAGAGAGGTCTACCCAGGTAACAGAGAGGTCTACCCAGGTAACAGAGAGGTCTACCCAGGTAACAGAGAGGTCTACCCAGGTAACAGAGAGGACTACCCAGGTAACAGAGAGGTAACAGAGAGGTCTACTCAGGTAACAGAGAGGTCTACTCAGGTAACAGAGAGGTAACAGAGAGGTCTACTCAGGTAACAGAGAGGTCTACCCAGGTAACAGAGAGGTAACAGAGAGGTCTACTCAGGTAACAGAGAGGTCTACCCAGGTAACAGAGAGGTCTACCCAGGTAACAGAGACGTCTACTCAGGTAACAGAGAGGACTACCCAGGTAACAGAGAGGTAACAGAGAGGTCTACCCAGGTAACAGAGAGGTCTACCCAGGTAACAGAGAGGTCTACCCAGGTAACAGAGAGGACTACCCAGGTAACAGAGAGGTAACAGAGAGGTCTACCCAGGTAACAGAGAGGTCTACCCAGGTAACAGAGAGGTCTACTCAGGTAACAGAGAGGTCTACCCAGGTAACAGAGAGGTCTACCCAGGTAACAGAGAGGTCTACCCAGGTAACAGAGAGATCTACCCAGGTAACAGAGAGGTCTACCCAGGTAACAGAGAGGTCTACCCAGGTAACAGAGAGGTCTACCCAGGTAACAGAGAGGTCTACCCAGGTAACAGAGAGGTCTACCCAGGTAACAGAGAGGTCTACCCAGGTAACAGAGAGGACTACCCAGGTAACAGAGAGGTAACAGAGAGGTCTACCCAGGTAACAGAGAGGTCTACCCAGGTAACAGAGAGGTCTACTCAGGTAACAGAGAGGTCTACCCAGGTAACAGAGAGGTCTACTCAGGTAACAGAGAGGTCTACCCAGGTAACAGAGAGGTCTACCCAGGTAACAGAGAGGTCTACCCAGGTAACAGAGAGGTCTACCCAGGTAACAGAGAGGTCTACCCAGGTAACAGAGAGATCTACCCAGGTAACAGAGAGGTCTACCCAGGTAACAGAGAGGTCTACCCAGGTAACAGAGAGGTCTACCCAGGTAACAGAGAGGTCTACTCAGGTAACAGAGAGATCTACTCAGGTAACAGAGAGGTCTACCCAGGAAACAGAGAGGTCTACCCAGGTAACAGAGATGTCTACCCAGGTAACAGAGAGGTCTACTCAGGTAACAGAGAGATCTACTCAGGTAACAGAGAGGTCTACTCAGGTAACAGAGAGATCTACTCAGGTAACAGAGAGGTCTACCCAGGTAACAGAGAGGTCTACCCAGGTAACAGAGAGGTCTACTCAGGTAACAGAGAGATCTACTCAGGTAACAGAGAGATCTACCCAGGTAACAGAGAGATCTACTCAGGTAACAGAGAGGACTACCCAGGTAACAGAGAGACTACCCAGGTAACAGAGAGGTAACAGAGAGGTCTACCCAGGTAACAGAGAGGTCTACTCAGGTAACAGAGACGTCTACCCAGGTAACAGAGAGGACTACCCAGGTAACAGAGAGGTCTACCCAGGTAACAGAGAGGTAAGAGAGAGATCTACCCAGTTAACAGAGAGGTCTACTCAGGTAACAGAGAGGTCTACCCAGGTAACAGAGAGAATCCACCCAGGTAACAGAGAGGTCTACTCAGGTAACAGAGAGGTAACAGAGAGGTCTACCCAGGTAACAGAGAGGTCTACTCAGGTAACAGAGACGTCTACCCAGGTAACAGAGAGGACTACCCAGGTAACAGAGAGGTCTACCCAGGTAACAGAGAGGTCTACCCAGGTAACAGAGAGGACTACCCAGGTAACAGAGAGGTCTACCCAGGTAACAGAGAGGTCTACCCAGGTAACAGAGAGGACTACCCAGGTAACAGAGAGGTCTACCAAGGTAACAGAGAGGTCTACCCAGGTAACAGAGAGGTCTACCCAGGTAACAGAGAGGTCTACCCAGGTAACAGAGAGGTCTGCACAGGGAAAACTTTGCACAGGTGTGGTTTTGATTCACCTGAAACAACAGGTCGGAAGATCATCTCTCTTGCAGGATAGTCAGGTGTAGATTCCAGATCCAGTCTACCTGCAACAGAGAACAGCCAGAGACTACACCTGATTACACCTGGTGCTGTAGATGTGTTCTCTACTGTACCAGCTGAGGCAGGTTAGACAGGGTGCTGTAGATGTGTTCTCTACTGTACCAGCTGAGGCAGGTGAGACAGGGTGCTGTAGATGTGTTCTCTACTGTATCAGCTGAGGCAGGTTAGACAGGGTGCTGTAGATGTGTTCTCTACTGTACCAGCTGAGGCAGTCTGGAGTCAGAGGGCAGGAGGAGAGATTTCATCACACTTTGCACCTCATGCACAGAGATCTCATCGCCACGGAAACAGATAAGACCCGGTAATCAGGTAACGACAGGCGTCTCACCTGGATATCTGAGGACGCCGCACGTACGCTTGCCGACATCACCAAGGCCGAGATAATTCCTTCGGACAGTCAGAGAGAGAGAGAGAGGAGGGGACAGACTGACTGACTGCTGTCTACCTGAAGCAGGTTTGTCTCTGAGGTATCGACCTGACTGACTGCTGTCTACCTGAAGCAGGTTTGTCTCTGAGGTATCGACCTGACTGACTGCTGTCTTCCTGAAGCAGGTTTGTCTCTGAGGTATCGACCTGACTGCTGTCTACCTGAAGCAGGTTTGTCTCTGAGGTGTCGACCTGACTGACTGCTGTCTACCTGAAGCAGGTTTGTCTCTGAGGTATCGACCTGACTGACTGCTGTCTACCTGAAGCAGGTTTGTCTCTGAGGTATCGACCTGACTGACTGCTGTCTACCTGAAGCAGGTTTGTCTCTCTGAGGTATCGACCTGATTGACTGCTGTCTACCTGAAGCAGGTTTGTCTCTCTGAGGTATCGACCTGACTGCTGTCTACCTGAAGCAGGTTTGTCTCTCTGAGGTATCGACCTGACTGCTGTCTACCTGAAGCAGGTTTGTCTCTCTGAGGTGTCGACCTGTCATCACTAGCTGCTGAGACCCACAGACACAGAGTGCCTCTGCTTCGGGTGAGTTCTGACAACATGGACACTCAGTCATCTACAGTATATTATATAGAGTTACTCTGTGTGGATGGGTGTATGGACCTGTGTGACAGAGGTAGAGGGTTATGGAGTATTGCTTTGTGAAGATCATTTAGTTAGGAATTACGGTAACTCCTGTTTTTTTTAAATGAGGATTTACGGTAACACCTGTTTTTTGGTTAGGATTTACGGTAACTCCTGTTTTTTTGGTTAGGATTTACGTTAACTCCTGTTTTTTGGTTAGGATTTACGGTAACTCCTGTTTTTTGGTTAGGATTTACGGTAACTCCTGTTTTTTGGTTAGGATTTACGGTAACACCTGTTTTTTGGTTAGGATTTACGGTAACTCCTGTTTTTGGTTAGGATTTACGGTAACTCCTGTTTTTTGGTTAGGATTTACGGTAACTCCTGTTTTTTTGGTTAGGATTTACGGTAACTCCTGTTTTTTGGTTAGGATTTACGGTAACTCCTGTTTTTTTGGTTAGGATTTACGGTAACTCCTGTTTTTTTGTTAGGATTTACGGTAACTCCTGTTTTTTTGGTTAGGATTTACGGTAACTCCTGTTTTTTTGGTTAGGATTTACGGTAACACCTGGTTTTTGGTTAGGATTTACGGTAACTCCTGTTTTTTGGTTAGGATTTACGGTAACTCCTGTTTTTTTGGTTAGGATTTATGGTAACTCCTGTTTTTTGGTTAGGATTTACGGTAACAACTGGTTTTTTTGGTTAGGATTTACGGTAACTCCTGTTTTTTGGTTAGGATTTACGGTAACTCCTGTTTTTTTTTGTTAGGATTTACGGTAACTCCTGTTTTATTTGGTTAGGATTTAAGGTAACTCCTGTTTTTTTTTGTTAGGATTTACGGTAACTCCAGTTTATTTTTTATTTTTTACTTCATACCCTTTGTGCCTTGTGTTATGTAATTTGTTTTGATTCATATTGTTCTGTTGCAAACTAGAAAGGGTCATTTTCCCAGAAGAAAAAGTATGTGCCTTGCAAAATCTGAACAATCTGAATTGTGGTAGAGGATGTGTGTAAAAAAAAATAGTGTACATTAACTTTCAATTCCAACTTAAATCACTAAGACACAATGTGTTTCTTCCCTCCAATCAAAAAGAGGGTAGTGTGTTTTGTATTGAAATTTGTCAGTAAAGTCATTTGTTTTAGAACAATGAGAAAAGGGGTGTTGGTCAAATCGTGTAGATTCACGCGTAGAGCACAGCAGATGTTTATTAAGCATTCGCAGCTGGCAGGAATCGTGGTTGCAGGCAGGCAATGGTCAAACACAGGTAGGCAGTCAAAAAAGAAAACAATACCTCACAAAGATACAAAGAGAAAGAACTGAACTAAATAGGGAGCTGATGAGAAACGGACACAGGTGAAATCAATTAACAACAATGAAAGACAGGGCTACGTCCCAGAACAACGGAACAAAGCCTGCATTCCAGAACCACGGAACAAAGGCTGCATTCCAGAACAACGGAACAAAGCCTGCATTCCAGAACCACGGAACAAAGGCTACGTTCCAGAACCACGGAACAAAGGCTACGTTCCAGAACCACGGAACAAAGGCTGCATTCCAGAACCACGGAACGAAGGCTACGTTCCAGAACCACGGAACAAGGGCTACGTCCCAGAACAACGGAACAAAGCCTGCATTCCAGAACCACGGAACAAAGGCTACGTTCCAGAACCACGGAACAAAGGCTACGTTCCAGAACCACGGAACAAAGGCTGCGTCCCAGAACCACGGAACAAAGGCTACGTTCCAGAACCACGGAACAAAGGCTACGTTCCAGAACCACGGAACAAAGGCTACGTTCCAGAACCACGGAACAAAGGCTACGTTCCAGAACCACGGAACAAAGGCTACGTTCCAGAACCACGGAACAAAGGCTACGTTCCAGAACCACGGAACAAAGGCTACGTTCCAGAACCACGGAACAAAGGCTGCGTTCCAGAACCACGGAACAAAGGCTACGTTCCAGAACCACGGAACAAAGGCTACATTCCAGAACAAAGGCTACGTTCCAGAACAAAGGCTACGTTCCAGAACAACGGAACAAAGGCTGCGTTCCAGAACAAAGGAACAAAGGCTACGTTCCAGAACAAAGGAACAAAGGCTACGTTCCAGAACAACGGAACAAAGGCTACATTCCAGAACAACGGAACAAAGGCTGCGTTCCAGAACAAAGGAACAAAGGCTACGTTCCAGAACAAAGGAACAAAGGCTACATTCCAGAACCACGGAACAAAGGCTACGTTCCAGAACCACGGAACAAAGGCTACGTCCCAGAACAACGGAACAAAGGCTGCGTTTCCAGAACCACGGAACGAAGGCTACGTTCCAGAACCACGGAACAAGGGCTACGTCCCAGAACAACGGAACAAAGGCTGCATTCCAGAACCACGGAACAAAGGCTACGTTCCAGAACCACGGAACAAAGGCTACGTTCCAGAACCACGGAACAAAGGCTGCGTCCCAGAACCACGGAACAAAGGCTACGTTCCAGAACCACGGAACAAAGGCTACGTTCCAGAACCACGGAACAAAGGCTACCACGTTCCAGAACAACGGAACAAAGGCTACGTTCCAGAACCACGGAACAAAGGCTACGTTCCAGAACCACGGAACAAAGGCTACGTTCCAGAACAACGGAACAAAGGCTACGTTCCAGAACAAAGGAACAAAGCTACGTTCCAGAACAAAGGAACAAAGCTACGTTCCAGAACCACGGAACAAAGGCTACGTTCCAGAACAACGGAACAAAGGCTACGTCCCAGAACAAAGGAACAAAGGCTACGTTCCAGAACAAATGAACAAAGGCTACATTCCAGAACCACGGAACAAAGGCTACGTTCCAGAACAAAGGCTACGTTCCAGAACAAAGGCTACGTTCCAGAACTACGGAACAAAGGCTGCGTCCCAGAACCACGGAACAAAGGCTACGTTCCAGAACCACGGAACAAAGGCTACGTTCCAGAACCACGGAACAAAGGCTACGTTCCAGAACCACGGAACAAAGGCTACGTTCCAGAACCACGGAACAAAGGCTACGTTCCAGAACCACGGAACAAAGGCTACGTCCCAGAACCACGGAACAAAGGCTACGTTCCAGAACCACGGAACAAAGGCTACGTTCCAGAACCACGGAACAAAGGCTACGTTCCAGAACCACGGAACAAAGGCTGCGTTCCAGAACCACGGAACAAAGGCTACGTTCCAGAACCACGGAACAAAGGCTACGTTCCAGAACAACGGAACAAAGGCTACGTTCCAGAACAAAGGAACAAAGGCTACGTTCCAGAACAACGGAACAAAGGCTACGTTCCAGAACAACGGAACAAAGGCTGCGTTCCAGAACAAAGGAACAAAGGCTACGTTCCAGAACAAAGGAACAAAGGCTACGTTCCAGAACCACGGAACAAAGGCTACGTCCCAGAACCACGGAACAAAGGCTACGTTCCAGAACCACGGAACAAAGGCTACATTCCAGAACAAAGGCTACGTTCCAGAACAAAGGCTACGTTCCAGAACAACGGAACAAAGGCTGCATTCCAGAACAAAGGAACAAAGGCTACGTTCCAGAACAAAGGAACAAAGGCTACGTTCCAGAACAACGGAACAAAGGCTGCATTCCAGAACAACGGAACAAAGGCTGCATTCCAGAACAAAGGAACAAAGGCTACGTTCCAGAACAAAGGAACAAAGGCTACGTTCCAGAACAACGGAACAAAGGCTACATTCCAGAACCACGGAACAAAGGCTACGTTCCAGAACAAAGGAACAAAGGCTACGTTCCAGAACAAAGGAACAAAGGCTACGTTCCAGAACAAAGGAACAAAGGCTACATTCCAGAACCACGGAACAAAGGCTACGTTCCAGAACAAAGGCTACGTTCCAGAACAAAGGCTACGTTCCAGAACAAAGGCTACGTTCCAGAACAAAGGAACAAAGGCTACATTCCAGAACAAAGGCTACATTCCAGAACAAAGGCTACGTTCCAGAACAAAGGCTACGTTCCAGAACCGCTACCCCACCCCCCCCAGGGAGGCTCCTGTCGACCCAACGGCACCGGAGGGTGGAGCGGGCAGAGGCAGACGCCTAGAGGTCTGGCAGGCTGGTTCGACGCGGTCATGGACTGACACGACATTCTGCCTCAGGAAGGTCTGTGATGAAGTCAACATCTATGTGGGACCAGGGTCTGTGAGGGATTGGCAAAGGTTGAAGCTTCCCAGAAGGGAGATGTTATGCGCACTGGACAGGAGAGTAAGAGAGTAGGTAATCCCTTATGTCGGATGCCAGTGAGGACCACCAGAACTTCCGGGCTAGAAGTTCGGTGGTTCGTGTAATGTCCGGATGTCCTGACCCCAAGGACATGTGACAACATTGCATCAGTTGGGGGTCTAACAGCTGCTGACACATAACTCCTCCCAGCTGGTGTCTCAGGAGGAGCCGGGTCTGAGGTTTGGGCCTCTTGTATGGCAGAGTGAACCTCCCACTGTACCGGTCCCATAATGCTGGAGGAAGGAAGAATGGGTAGAGTCTGAGTTACTGGTCGGAAGGTCAAACTGGCGGGAGAGAGCGTCGCTTTCACATTTTGCTTTCCAGGGATGTAAGTAACATGAAAATGGAAGTGTGTGAAGAGAGCCCAGCGGGCTTGTCTGGAGTTAACCTCTTGGCCCCTCTGAAATATTCCAGATTACAATGATATGTTAAGATGAAAAAGGTATGTTGTGCGCCCTCCAACCAGTGGCGCCACTCCGATGGCCATGCTGATGGCGAGGAGTTCTGCTCCCCACATCGTAATTCCTCTCAGCGGGGATAACTTCCTGGAGAAGAAGGCAAAGGGATGTGATGTGGGAGGTGTTCCCACCCGCTGAGAGAGTATGTCTCCTACTTCGGAGGCATCCAACTCCAGGGTGAAAGGAAGGGTCTGATCGGGTTGGAGAAGGACAGGAGCTGAGGTGAAGAGGCATCCACCTGCAGGGTGAAAGGAAGGGTCAGATCGGGTTGGAGAAGGACAGGAGCTGAGATGAAGAGGCATTCACCTCCAGGGTGAAAGGAAGGGTCTGATCGGGTTGGAGAAGGACAGGAGCTGAGGTGAAGAGGCAAGGGTCTGTATCAGTCCATTGAAGGGTCCGGGTCTTTTGTCTGGTAAGGGCAGTGAGTGGGGCAGAAGTAGAACTGAAGTTCTGAATGAACCGACGATAGAAGTTGGAGAACCCAATAAAACGTTGGAGTTCCTTAAAGGTGATGGGTTTGGGCCCATTACTGATGGCGGTGACTTTGTCCACATCCATGCTGACCCCTCCAGGTGTCAGTACGAAGCCGAGGAAGCTTACATGGAAGGTGCTCGTCAGTCTTCACATAAAAGGTTATGGTCAAGGAGCCGTTGAAGAACCTTTTGCACATGAGTAAATCAGGAGTAAATCAGGAGGTCATCAATGTAGACGATGAGAAAGCGATTGGTCATTTCCTGGAAAACCTCGTTCATAAAGGATTGGAAGACGGCAAGGGCGTTCGTAAGGCCGTAGGGCAGGACCAGGTATTCGTAGTGTACTCAAGTGGTGATAAAGGCCGTCTTCCATTCGTCGCCTTCACGTATACGGACAAGGTTATATGCACTTCGCAGGTCACGTTTAGTATAGATGTCGGGGCGGCCCACTTGTTCAAGGGTCGCTGGATCAGAGGAAGAGGGACACGGTTCTTGACCATGACGTCATTCAGGGAACGATAATCCATACATGGACGGAGACCACCGTCCTTTTTTTTCAGACGAAGAAGAAGCTGGACGCAGCCGGGGAAGAAGGACGAATGAAACCGTTTGAGTGATTCATCAATGTAGTTCTCCATTGCCTCATTTTCCGGGATCGATAGGGGGTAAACACGGCCATTCGGTGGGGACACTCCAGGGAGTAAGTCAAGAGCACAGTCTCCTGGGCGATGTGGTGGCAGAGTGGAGGCCTTGACTTTGCTGAAGACGTTGCTGTACTGGGTGTATTCAGATGGTATGGTGGGTGGCACTGCCGAGGGAGGGTCCTCAATAGTGGTGGCTCTGCAGGGTAGGCTGAGACAACTGGAGAAGCAAGTAGAAGACCAGGATAGTAGTTCACCTTGTCTCCACGAGATGACAGGGGCATGATGACAAAGCCAGGGGTGTCCGAGGATGAGTGGCAGTTTGGGGGATGAGAGTTCCATGAGTTGAATGGTTTCGGTGTGGAAGACTCCAATCTGGAGATGATGAACCCCGTGCCTAATGGCTGCCCGTCCAGGGTGTTAATCCTTAAGGGAGGGGCGACGCTCTGTGGTCAGGTGCGTGATGAACCACGTGCCTAATAGCTGCCAGTCCAGGGTGTTAATCCTGACGCTCTGTGGTCAGGTGCGTGATGAACCACGTGCCTAATGGCTGCCCGTCCAGGGTGTTAATCCTGACGCTCTGTGGTCAGGTGCGTGATGAACCACGTGCCTAATGGCTGCCCGTCCAGGGTGTTAATCCTTAAGGGAGGGGTGACGCTCTGTGGTCAGGTGCGTGATGAACCACGTGCCTAATGGCTGCCCGTCCAGGGTGTTAATCCTTAAGGGAGGGGTGACGCTCTGTGGTCAGGTGCGTGATGAACCACGTGCCTAATGGCTGCCCGTCCAGGGTGTTAATCCTTAAGGGAGGGTGACAGCTCTTGTACTCGCTGTTGATCGATTAATTTACCTGCTGCTCCTGAATCTATCGAGCCTTCTACGGACTTGGGGATGAGAGTTCCATGAGTTGAATGGTTTTGGTGTGGAAGACTCCAATCTGGAGGGTGACGCTCTGTGGTCAGGTGCATGATGAACCCCGTGCCCAATGGCACCCCGTCCAGGGTGCTAATCCTTAAGGCAGGGTGACAGGTGTTAGATCAATGTCAAGCTCTTGTACTTTTATTTATTTTACCTTTATTTAACTAGGCATAGTTAAGAACAAATTCTTATTTTCAATGACGGACTAGGAACAGTGGGTTAACTGCCTGTTCAGGGGCAGAACGACAGATTTGTACCTTGTCAGCTCGGGGGTTTGAACTTGCAACCTTCCGGTTACTAGTCCAACGCTCTAACCACTAGGCTACGCTGCCGCCCCACTCGCTGGTGATCGATAAAATTACCTTCTGCTTCCGAATCTATCAAGCCTTCTACGTACTCAGTAACCCCCTTCACTGTCATCAATACTGGGACGGAGAATTGAAGTTAGGGATAGGCTGGCGGAGAAGATGGTTACGATACCTGGCATCGGAGGAGTAGGGATAGGCTGGCGGAGAAGATGGTTACGATACCTGGCATCGGAGGAGAAGGGACAGGCTGGCAGAGAAGATGGCACATTTCCTCCATAAGCTCCTCTTGCTGGGTTATGATACCTGGCATCGGGGGAGAAGGGATAGGCTGGCGAAGAAGATGGCACATTTCCTCCATAAGCTCCTCTTGCTGGGTTACGATACCTGGCATCGGGGGTTGAAGGGACAGGCTGGCAGAGAAGATGGTTATGATACCTGGCATCGGAGGAGTAGGGATAGGCTGGCGGAGAAGATGGCACATTTCCTCCATAAGCTCCTCTTGCTGGGTTACGATACCTGGCATCGGGGGTTGAAGGGATAGGCTGGCGGAGAAGATGGTTATGATACCTAGCATCGGAGGAGTAGGGATAGGCTGGCGGAGAAGATGGTTATGATACCTGGCATCGGAGGAGAAGGGACAGGCTGGCGGAGAAGATGGTTATGATACCTGGCATCGGAGGAGAAGGGATAGGCTGGCAGAGAAGATGGTTATGATACCTGGCATCGGAGGAGAAGGGATAGGCTGGCGGAGAAGATGGTTATGATACCTGGCATCGGAGGAGAAGGGATAGGCTGGCGGAGAAGATGGTTATGATACCTGGCATCGGAGGAGAAGGGATAGGCTGGCAGAGAAGATGGCACATTTCCTCCATAAGCTCCTCTTGCTGGGTTATGATACCTGGCATCGGAGGAGAAGGGACAGGCTGGCAGAGAAGATGGCACATTTCCTCCATAAGCTCCTCTTGCTGGGTTATGATACCTGGCATCGGAGGAGAAGGGACAGGCTGGCGGAGAAGATGGCACATTTCCTCCATCGGAGGAGCTCCTCTTGCTGGATGGTTATGATACCTGGCATCGGAGGAGAAGGGACAGGCTGGCGGAGAAGATGGCACATTTCCTCCATAAGCTCCTCTTGCTGGGTTATGATACCTGGCATCGGAGGAGAAGGGATAGGCTGGCGGAGAAAATGGTTATGATACCTGGCATCGGAGGAGAAGGGATAGGCTGGCGGAGAAGATGGCACATTTCCTCCATAAGCTCCTCTTGCTGGGTTATGATACCTGGCATCGGAGGAGAAGGGACAGGCTGGCAGAGAAGATGGCACATTTCCTCCATAAGCTCCTCTTGCTGGGTTATGATACCTGGCATCGGAGGAGAAGGGACAGGCTGGCAGAGAAGATGGCACATTTCTGGCGGAGAAGATTGCTTTCCATAAGCTCCTCTTGCTGGGTTATGATACCTGGCATCGGAGGAGAAGGGACAGGCTGGCAGAGAAGATGGCACATTTCCTCCATAAGCTCCTCTTGCTGGGTTACGATACCTGGCATCGGAGGAGTAGGGACAGGCTGGCGGAGAAGATGGTTATGATACCTGGCATCGGAGGAGAAGGGACAGGCTGGCGGAGAAGATGGTTATGATACCTGGCATCGGAGGAGAAGGGATAGGCTGGCAGAGCTCCTCTTGATGGTTATGATACCTGGCATCGGAGGAGAAGGGATAGGCTGGCAGAGAAGATGGCACATTTCCTCCATAAGCTCCTCTTGCTGGGTTATGATACCTGGCATCGGGGGAGAAGGGACAGGCTGACAGAGAAGATGGCACATTTCCTCCATAAGCTCCTCTTGCTGGGTTATGATACCTGGCATCGGGGGAGAAGGGACAGGCTGACAGAGAAGATGGCACATTTCCTCCATAAGCTCCTCTTGCTGGGTTATGATACCTGGCATCGGAGGAGAAGGGACAGGCTGGCGGAGAAGATGGCACATTTCCTCCATAAGCTCCTCTTGCTGGGTTATGATACCTGGCATCAGAGGAGAAGGGACAGGCTGGCAGAGAAGATGGCACATTTCCTCCATAAGCTCCTCTTGCTGGGTTATGATACCTGGCATCAGAGGAGAAGGGACAGGCTGGCAGAGAAGATGGCACATTTCCTCCATAAGCTCCTCTTGCTGGGTTAGGCGCCGTTGTAGCTCCACTGAATCCATTCCGTTATTGGGTCAGGTATTCTGTCATGAATACTCAGGGAGAAAAAGGGGTTGATTCACACGCAGAGCACGGCAGATGTTAATTAAGCCTTCGCAGAAGGCAGGAATCGTGGTCACAGGCAGGCAATGGTCAAACACAGGCAGGCAATGGTCAAACACAGGCAGGCAATGGTCAAACACAGGCAGGCAATGGTCAAACACAGGCAGGCAATGGTCAAACACAGGCAGGCAATGGTCAAACACAGGCAGGCAATGGTCAAACACAGGCAGGCAATGGTCAAACACAGGCAGGCAATGGTCAAACACAGGTAGGCAGTCAAAAACAAACAATACCTCACAACCATACAAACAGAAAGAACTGAACAGGGAGCTGATGCAGACCAAGTGAGAAGCCAACACAGGAGAAATCAATTAACAAAAATGAAAGACAGGGCTATGTTCCAGAACACAAAGAAACAGGGCTACGTTCCAGAACACAAAGAAACAGGGCTACGTTCCAGAACACAAAGAAACAGGGCTGTGTTCCAGAACACAAAGAAACAGGGCTGTGTTCCAGAACACAAAGAAACAGGGCTACGTTCCAGAACACAAAGAAACAGGGCTACGTTCCAGAACACAAAGAAACAGGGCTACGTTCCAGAACACAAAGAAACAGGGCTACGTTCCAGAACACAAAGAAACAGGGCTACGTTCCAGAACACAAAGAAACAGGGCTGTGTTCCAGAACACAAAGAAACAGGGCTACGTTCCAGAACACAAAGAAACAGGGCTACATTCCAGAACACAAAGAAACAGGGCTACGTTCCAGAACACAAAGAAACAGGGATACGTTCCAGAACACAAAGAAACAGGGCTGTGTTCCAGAACACAAAGAAACAGGGCTGTTCCAGTTCCAGAACACAAAGAAACAGGGCTAGGTTCCAGAACACAAAGAAACAGGGCTAGGTTCCAGAACACAAAGAAACAGGGCTACGTTCCAGAACACAAAGAAACAGGGCTACGTTCCAGAACACAAAGAAACAGGGCTACGTTCCAGAACACAAAGAAACAGGGCTACGTTCCAGAACACAAAGAAACAGGGCTGTGTTCCAGAACACAAAGAAACAGGGATATGTTCCAGAACACAAAGAAACAGGGCTACGTTCCAGAACACAAAGAAACAGGGCTGTGTTCCAGAACACAAAGAAACAGGGCTGTGTTCCAGAACACAAAGAAACAGGGCTACGTTCCAGAACACAAAGAAACAGGGCTGTGTTCCAGAACACAAAGAAACAGGGCTACGTTCCAGAACACAAAGAAACAGGGCTACGTTCCAGAACACAAAGAAACAGGGCTACGTTCCAGAACACAAAGAAACAGGGCTACGTTCCAGAACACAAAGAAACAGGGCTACGTTCCAGAACACAAAGAAACAGGGCTACGTTCCAGACCACAAACAAACAGGGCTACGTTCCAGACCACAAAGAAACAGGACTACGTTCCAGACCACAAAGAAAAAGAACACAAGGTTGACTAAGAAAAGAAAAGCAGAACCTTACAATGTGACTCAAATCAACACCCTGATATTTGAGTTAGTGAGAGCGATGAGTCAAACCATGTGACTCAAAACAACACCCTGATATTTGAGTTAGTGAGAGCGATGAGTCAAACCATGTGACTCAAATCAACACCCTGATATTTGAGTTAGTGAGAGTGGTGAGTCAAACCATGTGACTCAAATCAACACCCTGATATTTGAGTTAGTGAGAGCGGTGAGTCAAAACATGTGACTCAAATCAACACCCTGATATTTGAGTTTAGTGAGAGCGGTGAGTCAAAACATGTGACTCAAATCAACACCCTGATATTTAAGTTTAGTGAGAGTGGTGTGTCAAACCATGTGACTCAAATCAACACCCTGATATTTGAGTTAGTGAGAGCGGTGAGTCAAACCATGTGACTCAAATCAACACCCTGATATTTGAGTTAGTGAGAGCGGTGAGTCAAAACATGTGACTCAAATCAACACCCTGATATTTGAGTTTAGTGAGAGCGGTGAGTCAAACCATGTGACTCAAAACAACACCCTGATATTTGAGTTTAGTGAGAGCGGTGAGTCAAACCATGTGACTCAAAACAACACCCTGATATTTGAGTTTAGTGAGAGCGGTGAGTCTTTCCAGTGAATGACAGCAGCCATTCCTCGAGGCAGACCAGGAAGCTGTACAACGCTGATTAGAGACACCGTTTCTTATCATCAGTATTCAACTCATTCTAAGAATAACAAACCTTTGATCTCTGTTTTGATGAGTTTGATGTGTAAAATAGACACCTTGTGTGTGCGTGTATGTGCAGGTGTGTGTATGTGTGTGTGTGTGTGTGTGTGTGTGTGTGTGTGTGTGTGTGTGTGTGTGTGTGTGTGTGTGTGTGTGTGTGTGTGTGTGTGTGTGTGTGTGTGTGTGTGTGTGTGTGTGTGTGTGTTAATAGATAAGATGTGTGTGTTAATAGATAATATGTGTGTGTTAATAGATAAGATGTACTAGTATCATCATTTTAGCCTCCTTTCAGATAACATGTCCAGGCTTTACCAGGAACCTTCTACTGCTATGACCCTCCGTTAATAATCACTATGACAACAGCATTACTACTGTAACAGTTAATAATCACTATGACAACAACAATACTACTGTAACAGTTAATAATCACTATGACAACAACAATACTACTGTAACAGTTAATAATCACTATGACAACAACAATACTACTATGACCCTCCGTTAGTAACCACTATGACAACAACAATACTACTGTAACAGTTAATAATCACTCTGACAACAACAATACTACTATGACCCTCCGTTAATAATCACTATGACAACAGCAATACTACTACGACCCTCCATTAATAATCACTATGACAACAACAATACTACTGTAACAGTTAATAATCACTATGTCAACAACAATACTACTGTAACAGTTAATAATCACTATGACAACAACAATACTACTGTAACAGTTAATAATCACCATGACAACAACAATACTACTGTAACAGTTAATAATCACTATGACAACAACAATACTATAATACCAGTTAATAATCACTATGACAACAGCAATACTACTGTAACAGTTAATAATCACTATGACAACAGCAATACTACTGTAACCGTTAATAATCACTATGACAACAACAATACTACTGTAACAGTTAATAATCACTATGACAACAACAATACTACTATAACAGTTAATAATCACTATGTCAACAACAATACTACTGTAACAGTTAATAATCACTATGACAACAACAATACTACTGTAACAGTTAATAATACCTATGACAACAGCAATACTACTGTAACAGTTAATAATCACTATGACAACAACAATACTACTGTAACAGACTAACCATAATCATGTAATCAAGTATCAAGGGTATAAGGGAGAGACATTCTTTGCATGTGTGTGTGTGTGTGTGTGTGTGTGTGTGTGTGTGTGTGTGTGTGTGTGTGTGTGTGTGTGTGTGTGTGTGTGTGTGTGTGTGTGTGTGTGTGTGTGCGTGCGTGCTTTGCTAGCGGTGATCATCAAAGTGATCAGGGCATTCAGAAAGTGATCAACTAGGTAGAGTTGGGTGGAAGACAGTTGCTAGCGGTGATCATCAAAGTGATCAGGGCATTCAGAAAGCGATCAACTAGGTAGAGTTGGGTGGAAGACAGTTGCTAGCGGTGATCATCAAAGTGATCAGGGCATTCAGAAAGCGATCAACTAGGTAGAGTTGGGTGGAAGACAGTTGCTAGCGGTGATCATCAAAGTGATCAGGGCATTCAGAAAGCGATCAACTAGGTAGAGTTGGGTGGAAGACAGTTGCTAGCGGTGATCATCAAAGTGATCAGGGCATTCAGAAAGCGATCAACTAGGTAGAGTTGGGTGGAAGACAGTTGCTAGCGGTGATCATCAAAGTGATCAGGGCATTCAGAAAGCGATCAACTAGGTAGAGTTGGGTGGAAGACAGTTGCTAGCGGTGATCATCAAAGTGATGAGGGCATTCAGAAAGCGATCAACTAGGTAGAGTTGGGTGGAAGACAGTTGCTAGCGGTGATCATCAAAGTGATCAGGGCATTCAGAAAGCGATCAACTAGGTAGACAGTTGGGTGGAAGACAGTTGCTAGCGGTGATCATCAAAGTGATCAGGGCATTCAGAAAGCGATCAACTAGGTAGACAGTTGGGTGGAAGACAGTTGCTAGCGGTGATCATCAAAGTGATCAGGGCATTCAGCTCATACTGAGGCTAGTTAGCTAGCGGTGATCATCAAAGTGATCAGGGCATTCAGAAAGCGATCAACTAGGTAGAGTTGGGTGGAAGACAGTTGCTAGCGGTGATCATCAAAGTGATCAGGGCATTCAGCTCATACTGAGGCTAGTTAGCTAGCGGTGATCATCAAAGTGATCAGGGCATTCAGAAAGCGATCAACTAGGTAGAGTTGGGTGGAAGACAGTTGCTAGCGGTGATCATCAAAGTGATCAGGGCATTCAGAAAGCGATCAACTAGGTAGAGTTGGGTGGAAGACAGTTGCTAGCGGTGATCATCAAAGTGATCAGGGCATTCAGAAAGCGATCAACTAGGTAGAGTTGGGTGGAAGACAGTTGCTAGTGATCAGGGCATTCAGCTCATACTGAGGCTAGTTTGCTAATCATCAAAGTGATCAGGGCATTCAGAAAGCGATCAACTAGGTAGAGTTGGGTGGAAGACAGTTGCTAGTGATCAGGGCATTCAGCTCATACTGAGGCTAGTTTGCTAGCGGTGATCATCAAAGTGATCAGGGCATTCAGAAAGCGATCAACTAGGTAGAGTTGGGTGGAAGACAGTTGCTAGTGATCAGGGCATTCAGCTCATACTGAGGCTAGTTTGCTAGCGGTGATCATCAAAGTGATCAGGGCATTCAGAAAGCGATCAACTAGGTAGAGTTGGGTGGAAGACAGTTGCTAGCGGTGATCATCAAAGTGATCAGGGCATTCAGAAAGCGATCAACTAGGTAGAGTTGGGTGGAAGACAGTTGCTAGCGGTGATCATCAACGTGATCAGGGCATTCAGAAAGCGATCAACTAGGTAGAGTTGGGTGGAAGACAGTTGCTAGCGGTGATCATCAAAGTGATCAGGGCATTCAGAAAGCGATCAACTAGGTAGAGTTGGGTGGAAGACAGTTGCTAGCGGTGATCATCAAAGTGATCAGGGCATTCAGAAAGCGATCAACTAGGTAGAGTTGGGTGGAAGACAGTTGCTAGCGGTGATCATCAAAGTGATCAGGGCATTCAGAAAGCGATCAACTAGGTAGAGTTGGGTGGAAGACAGTTGCTAGCGGTGATCATCAAAGTGATCAGGGCATTCAGAAAGCGATCAACTAGGTAGAGTTGGGTGGAAGACAGTTGCTAGCGGTGATCATCAAAGTGA
>NW_026287848.1:37500-40000 GCF_023373465.1 Oncorhynchus keta | reverse complement strand
AAACCCACAAATCATAAACCCACAAATCATAAACTCACAAATCATAAACCTACAAATCATAAAACCCGCAAATCATGAACCCGCAAATCATAAACCCACAAATCATAAACCCGCAAATCATAAACCCGCAAATCATAAACCCACAAATCATAAACCCACAAATCATAAACCCACAAATCTCAAACCCGCAAATCATAAACCCACAAATCATAAACCCGCAAATCATAAACCCACAAATCATAAATGCGCAAATCATAAACCCACAAATCATAAACCCACAAATCTCAAACCCGCAAATCATAAACCCACAAATCATAAAACCGCAAATCATAAACCCACGAATCATAAATGCGCAAATCATAAACCCGCAAATCATAAACTCACAAGTCTCAAACCCGCAAATCATAAACCCGCAAATCATAAACCCACGAATCATAAATGCGCAAATCATAAACCCGCAAATCATAAACCCGCAAATCATAAACCCACAAATCATAAACCCGCAAATCATAAACCCGCAAATCATAAACCCACAAATCATAAAACCCGCAAATCATAAACCCACAAATCATAAACCCACAAATCATAAACCCACAAATCATAAACCCACAAATCATAAACTCACAAATCATAAACCTACAAATCATAAAACCCGCAAATCATGAACCCGCAAATCATAAACCCACAAATCAGAAACCCGCAAATCATAAACCCGCAAATCATAAACCCACAAATCATAAACCCACAAATCATAAACCCACAAATCTCAAACCCGCAAATCATAAACCCACAAATCATAAACCCGCAAATCATAAACCCACAAATCATAAATGCGCAAATCATAAACCCACAAATCATAAACCCACAAATCATAAACCCACAAATCATAAACCCACAAATCATAAACCCACAAATCATAAACCCACAAATCTCAAACCCGCAAATCATAAACCCACAAATCATAAACCCACAAATCATAAACCCACAAATCATAAACCCACAAATCATAAACTCACAAATCATAAACCTACAAATCATAAAACCCGCAAATCATGAACCCGCAAATCATAAACCCACAAATCATAAACCCGCAAATCATAAACCCGCAAATCATAAACCCACAAATCATAAACCCACAAATCATAAACCCTCAAATCTCAAACCCGCAAATCATAAACCCACAAATCATAAACCCGCAAATCATAAACCCACAAATCATAAATGCGCAAATCATAAACCCACAAATCATAAACCCACAAATCTCAAACCCGCAAATCATAAACCCACAAATCATAAACCCGCAAATCATAAACCCACGAATCATAAATGCGCAAATCATAAACCCGCAAATCATAAACCCACAAATCTCAAACCCGCAAATCATAAACCCGCAAATCATAAACCCACGAATCATAAATGCGCAAATCATAAACCCGCAAATCATAAACCCGCAAATCAAAAAACCCACAAATCATAAACCCGCAAATCATAAACCCGCAAATCATAAACCCACAAATCATAAACCCGCAAATCATAAACCCACAAATCATAAACCCACAAATCATAAACCCACAAATCATAAACCCACAAATCATAAACCCACAAATCATAAACTCACAAATCATAAACCTACAAATCATAAAGCCCGCAAATCATGAACCCGCAAATCATAAACCCGCAAATCATAAACCCACAAATCATAAACCCGCAAATCATAAACCCGCAAATCATAAAACCCGCAAATCATAAAACCCACAAATCATACATTTTAAAGGGGACAGTAGAATTACAGATGAGGTAACTGAAATGATCTCGGATCGCTTTCATTCCAATGTTTACATTTCAAGCAATAAAAAGTATGTTTCATGCCAGTAGAGGTGCCGGATCCTGGTAAAATGTTCCAGAATGAAACAGTCCTGAGAGGTGTTGAATCCTGTTCACTGAGGTAAACATATCTGAGAGGACAACACTGATGTAACCATATCTGAGAGGACAACACTGATGTAAACATATCTGAGAGGACAACACTGACGTAAACATATCTGAGAGGACAACACTGACGTAAACATATCTGACTGAGAGGACAACACTGAGGTAAACATATCTGAGAGGACAACACTGATGTAAACATATCTGACTGAGAGGACAACACTGATGTAAACATATCTGAGAGGACAACACTGAGGTAAACATATCTGAGAGGACAACACTGATGTAAACATATCTGAGAGGACAACACTGATGTAAACATCTCTGACTGAGAGGACAACACTGATGTAAACATATCTGACTGAGAGGACAACACTGATGTAAACATATCTGACTGAGAGGACAACACTGATGTAAACATATCTGAGAGGACAACACTGAGGTAAACATATCTGAGAGGACACAATCAGAAAGATGTGTGTGTTTGCTTTTCTCTCTCAGAGAACTCAGAGACAGAAGAGAAGGCTTTTTCCATGGCGCCGGCCCATTCCACTGTGGCCCTGGTAGAGAC
>NW_026287848.1:27500-35000 GCF_023373465.1 Oncorhynchus keta | reverse complement strand
TTGGGGTAATGTGTAGACATCACGTTCAGTCAGTATTTAACATCTTGGATGTTGGGTTAATGTGTAGACATCACGTTCAGTCAGTATTTAACATCTTGGATGTTGGGGTAATGTGTAGACATCACGTTCAGTCAGTATTTAACATCTCTGATGTTGGGTTAATGTGTAGACATCACGTTCAGTCAGTATTTAACATCTCTGATGTTGGGTTAATGTGTAGACATCACGTTCAGTCAGTATTTAACATCTCTGATGTTGGGTTAATGTGTAGACATCACGTTCAGTCAGTATTTAACATCTCTGATGTTGGGTTAATGTGTAGACATCACGTTCAGTCAGTATTTAACATCTCTGATGTTGGGTTAATGTGTAGACATCACGTTCAGTCAGTATTTAACATCTCTGATGTTGGGTTAATGTGTAGACATCACGTTCAGTCAGTATTTAACATCTCTGATGTTGGGTTGGGGTAATGTGTAGACATCACGTTCAGTCAGTATTTAACATCTTGATGTTGGGTTAATGTGTAGACATCACGTTCAGTCAGTATTTAACATCTCTGATGTTGGGTTAACACACGATGTAAACATCACGTTCAGTCAGTATTTAACATCTTGGATGACATCACGTTCAGTCAGTATTTAACATCTTGGATGTTGGGTTAATGTGTAGACATCACGTTCAGTCAGTATTTAACATCTCTGATGTTGGGTTAATGTGTAGACATCACGTTCAGTCAGTATTTAACATCTCTGATGTTGGGTTAATGTGTAGACATCACGTTCAGTCAGTATTTAACATCTCTGATGTTGGGTTAATGTGTCAGACATCACGTTCAGTCAGTATTTAACATCTTGATGTTGGGTTAATGTGTAGACATCACGTTCAGTCAGTATTTAACATCTCTGATGTTGGGTTAATGTGTAGACATCACGTTCAGTCAGTATTTAACATCTCTGATGTTGGGTTAATGTGTAGACATCACGTTCAGTCAGTATTTAACATCTCTGATGTTGGGTTAATGTGTAGACATCACGTTCAGTCAGTATTTAACATCTCTGATGTTGGGTTAATGTGTAGACATCACGTTCAGTCAGTATTTAACATCTCTGATGTTGGGTTAATGTGTAGACATCACGTTCAGTCAGTATTTAACATCTCTGATGTTGGGTTAATGTGTAGACATCACGTTCAGTCAGTATTTAACATCTCTGATGTTGGGTTAATGTGTAGACATCACGTTCAGTCAGTATTTAACATCTCTGATGTTGGGTTAATGTGTAGACATCACGTTCAGTCAGTATTTAACATCTTGATGTTGGGTTAATGTTGGGTTAATGTGTAGACATCACGTTCAGTCAGTATTTAACATCTCTGATGTTGGGTTAATGTGTAGACATCACGTTCAGTCAGTATTTAACATCTCTGGATGTTGGGTTAATGTGTAGACATCACGTTCAGTCAGTATTTAACATCTCTGATGTTGGGTTAATGTGTAGACATCACGTTCAGTCAGTATTTAACATCTCTGATGTTGGGTTAATGTGTAGACATCACGTTCAGTCAGTATTGTTCTTGATGTTGGGTTAATGTGTAGACATCACGTTCAGTCAGTATTTAACATCTCTGATGTTGGGTTAATGTGTAGACATCACGTTCAGTCAGTATTTAACATCTCTGATGTTGGGTTAATGTGTAGACATCACGTTCAGTCAGTATTTAACATCTCTGATGTTGGGTTAATGTGTAGACATCACGTTCAGTCAGTATTTAACATCTTGGATGTTGGGTTAATGTGTAGACATCACGTTCAGTCAGTATTTAACATCTTGGATGTTGGGTTAATGTGTAGACATCACGTTCAGTCAGTATTTAACATCTCTGATGTTGGGTTAATGTGTAGACATCACGTTCAGTCAGTATTTAACATCTTGGATGTTGGGTTAATGTGTAGACATCACGTTCAGTCAGTATTTAACATCTCTGATGTTGGGGTAATGTGTAGACATCACGTTCAGTCAGTATTTAACATCTTGGATGTTGGGTTAATGTGTAGACATCACGTTCAGTCAGTATTTAACATCTTGGATGTTGGGTTAATGTGTAGACATCACGTTCAGTCAGTATTTAACATCTCTGATGTTGGGTTAATGTGTAGACATCACGTTCAGTCAGTATTTAACATCTCTGATGTTGGGTTAATGTGTAGACATCACGTTCAGTCAGTATTTAACATCTCTGGATGTTGGGTTAATGTGTAGACATCACGTTCAGTCAGTATTTAACATCTCTGATGTTGGGTTAATGTGTAGACATCACGTTCAGTCAGTATTTAACATCTCTGGATGTTGGGTTAATGTGTCAGACATCACGTTCAGTCAGTATTTAACATCTCTGATGTTGGGTTAATGTGTAGACATCACGTTCAGTCAGTATTTAACATCTCTGATGTTGGGTTAATGTGTAGACATCACGTTCAGTCAGTATTTAACATCTCTGATGTTGGGTTAATGTGTAGACATCACGTTCAGTCAGTATTTAACATCTCTGGATGTTGGGTTAATGTGTAGACATCACGTTCAGTCAGTATTTAACATCTCTGGATGTTGGGTTAATGTGTAGACATCACGTTCAGTCAGTATTTAACATCTCTGGATGTTGGGTTAATGTGTAGACATCACGTTCAGTCAGTATTTAACATCTTCAGTCAGTATTTATGTTTGGGTTAATGTGTAGACATCACGTTCAGTCAGTATTTAACATCTTGGATGTTGGGTTAATGTGTCAGACATCACGTTCAGTCAGTATTTAACATCTCTGATGTTGGGTTAATGTGTAGACATCACGTTCAGTCAGTATTTAACATCTTGGATGTTGGGTTAATGTGTAGACATCACGTTCAGTCAGTATTTAACATCTCTGATGTTGGGGTAATGTGTAGACATCACGTTCAGTCAGTATTTAACATCTCTGATGTTGGGGTAATGTGTAGACATCACGTTCAGTCAGTATTTAACATCTCTGATGTTGGGTTAATGTGTAGACATCACGTTCAGTCAGTATTTAACATCTCTGGATGTTGGGTTAATGTGTAGACATCACGTTCAGTCAGTATTTAACATCTTGGATGTTGGGGTAATGTGTAGACATCACGTTCAGTCAGTATTTAACATCTCTGATGTTGGGTTAATGTGTAGACATCACGTTCAGTCAGTATTTAACATCTCTGATGTTGGGTTAATGTGTAGACATCACGTTCAGTCAGTATTTAACATCTCTGATGTTGGGTTAATGTGTAGACATCACGTTCAGTCAGTATTTAACATCTCTGGATGTTGGGTTAATGTAGACATCACGTTCAGTCAGGGTTCAGTCAGTATTTAACATCTTGGATGTTGGGTTAATGTGAGACATCACGTTCAGTCAGTATTTAACATCTTGGATGTTGGGTTAATGTAGACATCACGTTCAGTCAGTATTTAACATCTCTGGATGTTGGGTTAATGTGTAGACATCACGTTCAGTCAGTATTTAACATCTCTGATGTTGGGTTAATGTTAGACATCACGTTCAGTCATATTTAACATCTTGGATGTTGGGTTAATGTGTAGACATCACGTTCAGTCAGTATTTAACATCTCTGGATGTTGGGTTAATGTGTAGACATCACGTTCAGTCAGTATTTAACATCTCTGATGTTGGGTTAATGTGTAGACATCACGTTCAGTCAGTATTTAACATCTCTGGATGTTGGGTTAATGTTGTTAGACATCACGTTCAGTCAGTATTTAACATCTCTGATGTTGGGTTAATGTGTAGACATCACGTTCAGTCAGTATTTAACATCTTGGATGTTGGGTTAATGTGTAGACATCACGTTCAGTCAGTATTTAACATCTCTGGATGTTGGGTTAATGTGTAGACATCACGTTCAGTCAGTATTTAACATCTCTGATGTTGGGTTAATGTGTAGACATCACGTTCAGTCAGTATTTAACATCTTGGATGTTGGGTTAATGTGTAGACATCACGTTCAGTCAGTATTTAACATCTCTGATGTTGGGTTAATGTGTAGACATCACGTTCAGTCAGTATTTAACATCTCTGATGTTGGGTTAATGTGTAGACATCACGTTCAGTCAGTATTTAACATCTCTGGATGTTGGGTTAATGTGTAGACATCACGTTCAGTCAGTATTTAACATCTCTGGATGTTGGGTTAATGTAGACATCACGTTCAGTCAGTATTTAACATCTCTGATGTTGGGTTAATGTGTAGACATCACGTTCAGTCAGTATTTAACATCTTGGATGTTGGGTTAATGTGTAGACATCACGTTCAGTCAGTATTTAACATCTCTGATGTTGGGTTAATGTGTAGACATCACGTTCAGTCAGTATTTAACATCTCTGATGTTGGGTTAATGTGTAGACATCACGTTCAGTCAGTATTTAACATCTCTGGATGTTGGGTTAATGTGTAGACATCACGTTCAGTCAGTATTTAACATCTCTGATGTTGGGTTAATGTGTAGACATCACGTTCAGTCAGTATTTAACATCTTGGATGTTGGGTTAATGTGTAGACATCACGTTCAGTCAGTATTTAACATCTTGGATATTGGGGTAATGTGTAGACATCACGTTCAGTCAGTATTTAACATCTCTGATGTTGGGTTAATGTGTAGACATCACGTTCAGTCAGTATTTAACATCTCTGATGTTGGGTTAATGTGTAGACATCACGTTCAGTCAGTATTTAACATCTTGGATGTTGGGTTAATGTGTAGACATCACGTTCAGTCAGTATTTAACATCTCTGATGTTGGGTTAATGTGTAGACATCACGTTCAGTCAGTATTTAACATCTTGGATGTTGGGTTAATGTGTAGACATCACGTTCAGTCAGTATTTAACATCTTGGATGTTGGGTTAATGTGTAGACATCACGTTCAGTCAGTATTTAACATCTTGGATGTTGGGTTAATGTGTAGACATCACGTTCAGTCAGTATTTAACATCTTGGATGTTGGGTTAATGTGTAGACATCACGTTCAGTCAGTATTTAACATCTCTGATGTTGGGTTAATGTGTAGACATCACGTTCAGTCAGTATTTAACATCTCTGATGTTGGGTTAATGTGTAGACATCACGTTCAGTCAGTATTTAACATCTTGATGTTGGGTTAATGTGTGACATCACGTTCAGTCAGTATTTAACATCTCTGATGTTGGGTTAATGTGTAGACATCACGTTCAGTCAGTATTTAACATCTCTGATGTTGGGTTAATGTGTAGACATCACGTTCAGTCAGTATTTAACATCTCTGATGTTGGGTTAATGTGTAGACATCACGTTCAGTCAGTATTTAACATCTCTGATGTTGGGTTAATGTGTAGACATCACGTTCAGTCAGTATTTAACATCTCTGATGTTGGGTTAATGTGTAGACATCACGTTCAGTCAGTATTTAACATCTTGGATGTTGGGTTAATGTGTAGACATCACGTTCAGTCAGTATTTAACATCTTGGTATTTAACATTGATGTTGGGTTAATGTGTAGACATCACGTTCAGTCAGTATTTAACATCTCTGATGTTGGGTTAATGTGTAGACATCACGTTCAGTCAGTATTTAACATCTCTGATGTTGGGTTAATGTGTACATCACGTTCAGTCAGTATTTAACATCTCTGATGTTGGGTTAATGTGTAGACATCACGTTCAGTCAGTATTTAACATCTCTGATGTTGGGTTAATGTGTAGACATCACGTTCAGTCAGTATTTAACATCTCTGATGTTGGGTTAATGTGTAGACATCACGTTCAGTCAGTATTTAACATCTCTGATGTTGGGTTAACATCTTGGTTGGGTTATGTTGGGTTAATGTGTAGACATCACGTTCAGTCAGTATTTAACATCTCTGATGTTGGGTTAATGTGTAGACATCACGTTCAGTCAGTATTTAACATCTCTGATGTTGGGTTAATGTGTATGTTGGGTTAATGTGTAGACATCACGTTCAGTCAGTATTTAACATCTCTGATGTTGGGTTAATGTGTAGACATCACGTTCAGTCAGTATTTAACATCTTGGATGTTGGGTTAATGTGTAGACATCACGTTCAGTCAGTATTTAACATCTCTGATGTTGGGTTAATGTGTAGACATCACGTTCAGTCAGTATTTAACATCTCTGATGTTGGGTTAATGTGTTGGGTTAGACATCACGTTCAGTCAGTATTTAACATCTCTGATGTTGGGTTAATGTGTAGACATCACGTTCAGTCAGTATTTAACATCTCTGATGTTGGGTTAATGTGTAGACATCACGTTCAGTCAGTATTTAACATCTTGGATGTTGGGTTAATGTGTAGACATCACGTTCAGTCAGTATTTAACATCTCTGATGTTGGGTTAATGTGTAGACATCACGTTCAGTCAGTATTTAACATCTCTGATGTTGGGTTAATGTGTAGACATCACGTTCAGTCAGTATTTAACATCTCTGATGTTGGGTTAATGTGTAGACATCATGTTCAGTTAGTATTTAACATCTCTGATGTTGGGTTAATGTGTAGACATCACGTTCAGTCAGTATTTAACATCTCTGGATGTTGGGTTAATGTGTAGACATCACGTTCAGTCAGTATTTAACATCTCTGATGTTGGGTTAATGTGTAGACATCACGTTCAGTCAGTATTTAACATCTCTGGATGTTGGGTTAATGTGTAGACATCACGTTCAGTCAGTATTTAACATCTCTGATGTTGGGTTAATGTGTAGACATCACGTTCAGTCAGTATTTAACATCTCTGATGTTGGGTTAATGTGTAGACATCACGTTCAGTCAGTATTTAACATCTCTGATGTTGGGGGTAATGTGTAGACATCACGTTCAGTCAGTATTTAACATCTTGGATGTTGGGTTAATGTGTAGACATCACGTTCAGTCAGTATTTAACATCTCTGATGTGGGTTATGTTCACGTTCAGTCAGTATTTAACATCTCTGATGTTGGGGTAGACATCACGTTCAGTCAGTATTTAACATCTTGATGTTGGGGTAATGTGTAGACATCACGTTCAGTCAGTATTTAACATCTTGGATGTTGGGTTAATGTGTAGACATCACGTTCAGTCAGTATTTAACATCTCTGATGTTGGGTTAATGTGTAGACATCACGTTCAGTCAGTATTTAACATCTTGGATGTTGGGTTAATGTAGACATCTCTGATGTTGGGTTAATGTGTAGACATCACGTTCAGTCAGTATTTAACATCTCTGATGTTGGGTTAATGTGTAGACATCACGTTCAGTCAGTATTTAACATCTTGGATGTTGGGGTAATGTGTAGACATCACGTTCAGTCAGTATTTAACATCTTGGATGTTGGGTTAATGTGTAGACATCACGTTCAGTCAGTATTTAACATCTTGGATGTTGGGGTAATGTGTAGACATCACGTTCAGTCAGTATTTAACATCTCTGATGTTGG
>NW_026287848.1:20000-22500 GCF_023373465.1 Oncorhynchus keta | reverse complement strand
GTTACCCAAACATACTAACAACACACCAAACATAAACCAACATGTTACCCAAACATACTAACAACACACCAAACATAAACCAACATGTTACCCAAACATACTAACAACACACCAAACATAAACCAACATGTTACCCAAACATACTAACAACACACCAAACATAAACCAACATGTTACCTAAACATGCTAACAACACACCAAACATACTCCATCCAACATGTTACCCAAACATACTAACAACACACCACACATACTCCAACATGTTACCTAAACATACTAACAACACACCAAACATACTCCAACATGTTACCCAAACATACTAACAACACACCAAACATAAACCAACATGTTACCCAAACATACTCCAACATGTTACCCAAACATACTAACAACACACCAAACATAAACCAACATGTTACCCAAACATACTAACAACACACCAAACATAAACCAACATGTTACCCAAACATACTAACAACACACCAAACATAAACCAACATGTTACCCAAACATACTAACAACACACCAAACATAAACCAACATGTTACCCAAACATACTAACAACACACCAAACATAAACCAACATGTTACCCAAACATACTAACAACACACCAAACATAAACCAACATGTTACCCAAACATGCTAACAACACACCAAACATACTCCAACATGTTACCCAAACATACTAACAACACACCAAACATAAACCAACATGTTACCCAAACATACTAACAACACACCAAACATACTCCAACATGTTACCCAAACATACTAACAACACACCAAACATACTCCAACATGTTACCCAAACATACTCCAACATGTTACCCAAACGTACTAACAACACACCAAACATAAACCAACATGTTACCCAAACATACTAACAACACACCAAACATACTCCAACATGTTACCCAAACATACTCCAACATGTTACCCAAACGTACTAACAACACACCAAACATAAACCAACATGTTACCCAAACATGCTAACAACACACCAAACATAAACCAACATGTTACCCAAACATACTAACAACACACCAAACATAAACCAACATGTTACCCAAACATACTAACAACACACCAAACATACTCCAACATGTTACCCAAACGTACTAACAACACACTCAAACATAAACCAACATGTTACCCAAACATGCTAACAACACACCAAACATAAACCAACATGTTACCCAAACATACTAACAACACACCAAACATAAACCAACATGTTACCCAAACATACTAACAACACGTTACCCAAACGTACTAACAACACACCACACATAAACCAACATGTTACCCAAACATGCTAACAACACACTTCACATAAACCAACAAACATGCTAACAAAACACCAAACATACTCCAACATGTTACCCAAACATACTCCAACATGTTACCCAAACATGCTAACAACACACTTCACATAAACCAACAAACATGCTAACAACACACCAAACATACTCCAACACGCTAACTACACATCAATGCATCAACACTTGTGTGTGTGTGTGTGTGTGTTCCAGACCCTGAGGAATGAGACGGTCCCCGGGCCAGAGAACTGCACCTCCCCAGCCCTCTGTTGGTGTTCCCAGGACCTCTGCTACACTCTACATAACATCTCAGAGACCTACAACATACAGACATGTACGTACTCAGTCAACAAGCAGGAAACACTGTTCCCATGACAACTACCGTCTGTCTCCAATGACCCTATACCCTGACGAGGGCCAATGGGGCTCTGGTCTAAAGTAGTGCACTATATAGGGAATAGGGCTCTGGTCTAAAGTAGTGCACTATATAGGGAATAGGGCTCTGGTCTAAAGTAGTGCACTATATAGGAATAGGGCTCTGGTCACTAGTAGTTCACTATATAGGGAATAGGGCTCTGGTCACTAGTTGTTCACTATATAGGAATAGGGCTCTGGTCTATAGTAGTGCACTATATAGGGAATAGGGCTCTGGTCACTAGTTGTTCACTATATAGGGAATAGGGCTCTGGTCTATAGTAGTGCACTATATAGGAATAGGGCTCTGGTCTATAGTAGTGCACTATATAGGAATAGGGCTCTGGTCTAAAGTAGTGCACTATATAGGGAATAGGGCTCTGGTCTAAAGTAGTGCACTATATAGGGAATAGGGCTCTGGTCTAAAGTAGTGCACTATATAGGGAATAGGGCCCTGGTCTAAAGTAGTGCACTATATAGGGAATAGGGCTCTGGTCTAAAGTAGTGCACTATATAGGGAATAGGGCCCTGGTCTATAGTAGTGCACTATATAGGGAATAGGGCTCTGGTCTATAGTAGTGCACTATATAGGGAATAGGGCCCTGGTCTAAAGTAGTGCACTATATAGGGAATAGGGCTCTGGTCTATAGTAGTGCACTATATAGGGAATAGGGTGCTATTTGGAATGCTACCATGTCCACCTTTCACACGGAGTCTTCAAATACTGTAGATACTTTTATCAGCATTTATATTTTGTGTCTGAGTG
>NW_026287848.1:0-15000 GCF_023373465.1 Oncorhynchus keta | reverse complement strand
GACCGTCATGCTCACAGGGATGTAGAAATGATTATTTGTGTGTGTGTGTGTGTGTGTGTGTGTGTGTGTGTGTGTGTGTGTGTGTGTGTGTGTGTGTGTGTGTGTGTGTGTGTGTGTGTGTGTGTGTGTGTGTGTGTGTGTGTGTGTATATGTGTAGATTTCCCTTTCCCTTTTGGCTGGGTGACTGGTTACATCGCCATCCTGGTCGGAGCTGGAATGACCTTCATCGTCCAGAGTAGTTCTGTCTTCACCTCCGCTATCACTCCACTCGTTGGTGAGTCTCCCTCCTCTTCTCTTCTCTTCTCTTCTCTTCTCTTCTCTTCTCTTCTCTTCTCTTCTTCTCTCTCTTCTCTTCTCTCTTCTATTATTTTCTCCTCTCCTCTCCCTCTCCTCTCCTCTCCTCTCCTCTCCTCCCTCTCCTCTCCTCTCCTCTCCTCCTCTCCTCCCTCTCCTCTCCTCTCCCTCTCCTCTTCCCTCTCCCTCTCCCTCCCTCCCTCCCTCCCTCCTCCCTCCCTCCCTCCCTCCCTCCCTCCCTCCCTCCCTCCCCTCCCTCCCTCCCTCCCTCCCTCCCTCCCTCCCTCCCTCCCTCCCTCCCTCCCTCCCTCCCTCCCTCCTTTCCTCTTCTTCCTCTCCCTCTCCTCTTCTCCTTCTCTCCTCCTCCCTTCCTCTCTTCTCCCCTCACCTCCTATTCTCCTCTCTATGGTAAATGTATGTACAGGTTATGTCATGTGTATGTGTATGGTAATAAGTGTTCTCCTCGTGTGTAGGTATTGGTGTGATCAGCATCGAGAGGGCGTACCTCTGTCGCTAGGGGCCAACATCGGCACGACGACCACGGCTATACTGGCAGCCATGGCAGCACCTGGAGACACACTGGCCAACGCTCTGCAGGTTAGACACACACACACACACACACACACACACACACACACACACACACACACACACACACACACACACACACACACACACACACACACACACACACACACACACACACACACACACACACACACACACACACACACACACACACACTACCCTACCACATAGCAAGGCAGCAACACATGACAACATAGCAAGGCAGCAATACATGACAACATAGCAAGGCAGCAACACATGATCCTAATGGCCTGGTACTCAGGGCTCTACTGTCCCTCCCTCCCTTCCCCAGATCAGGGCTCCACACTCATCCCTCCCTCCCTTCCCCAGATCGCTCTGATTCACTTCGTGTTCAACGTGTCTGGTATCATCTTGTGGTATCCAATCCCTTCACCCGTATCCCCATCCGATTGGCTAAGGCCCTGGGTGACATCACGGCAGAGTATCGCTGGTTCGCCGGCGTCTACATCATTTCCTGCTTCTTTCTCCTGCCCCTCTTCGTCTTCGGCCTATCGATGGCCGGCTGGAAGGTGAGTGATTGGTTGATTGGTGGATGGATGGGTGGAGAGATGGATTGATGGAGGGGTGGTTGGAAGGGTGATTGATTGACTGACTGAGTGATTGATAGTCGATGAGTGAGTGGTTGATTGATTTTTTTAAAATGTATTTTTACTTAACCTTTATTTAACAACAGGCAAGTCAGTTGAAGGCCAAAAGGCAAAAGGCCTCCTGTGGGGAGGGGGGCTGGGATGAAAAATAAAAATAAAACATAAAATATATAGGACAAAACACACATCACGACGAGAGACACCACAACACTACATAAAGAGAGACCTAAGACGACAACATAGCAAGGCAGCAACACATGATAACATAGCAAGGCAGCAACACATGATAACATAGCAAGGCAGCAACACATGACAACATAGCAAGGCAGCAACACACGACAACATAGCAAGGCAGCAACACATGACAACATAGCAAGGCAGCAACACATGAGCAAGGCAGCAACACATGACAACATAGCAAGGCAGCAACACATGCATGACAACATAGCAAGGCAGCAACACATGACAACATAGCAAGGCAGCAACACATGACAACATAGCAAGGCAGCAACACATGATAACATAGCAAGGCAGCAACACATGACAACATAGCAAGGCAGCAACACATGACAACATAGCAAGGCAGCAACACATGATAACATTGCAAGGCAGCAACACAACATGGAAGCAGCACAATTCATGGTACAAACATTATTGGGCACAGACAACAGCACAAAGGGCAAGAAGGTAGAGACAACAATACATCACACCGAGCAGCCATAACTGTCAGTAAGAGTGTCCATGATTGAGTCTTTGAATTAAGAGATTGAGATAAAACTGTTCAGTTTGAGTGTTTGTTGCAGCTCATTCCAGTCTCTAGCTGCAGTGAACTGAAAAGATGAGAGGCCCAAGGATGTGTGTTCTTTGGGGACCTTTAATAACAGATGTGACTGGCAGAATTGGTGTTGTATGTGGAGGATGAGGGCTGCAGTAGATATCTCAGATAGGGGGGAGTGAGGCCTTTTATAAATAAGCATCAACCAGTGGGTCTTGCGACGGGTATACAGAGATGACCAGTTTACAGAGGAGTATAGAGTGCAGTGATGTGTCCTATAAGGAGCATTGGTGGCAAATCTGATGGCCGAATGGTAAAGAACATCGAGCCGCTCGAGAGCACCCTTACCTGCCGATCTATAAATTACGTCTCCGTAATCTAGCATGGGTAGGATGGTCATCTGAATCAGGGTTAGTTTGGCAGATTAGTTTTGATTGGTCATTTGATTGAAAGGAAGCCTCTCTCCCTGTCAACTCCACTAAGTCCACCTGTAAAACTGTTCTTCCTGCTGGGACCGTGTGGTTGCCGTGGTAGCAGCCAAATAACCTGTAAAACTGTTCTTCCTGCTGGGACCGTGTGGTTGCCGTGGTAGCAGCCAAATAACCTGTAAAACTGTTCTTCCTGCTGGGACCGTGTGGTTGCCGTGGTAGCAGCCAAATAACCTGTAAAACTGTTCTTCCTGCTGGGACCGCGTGGTTGCCGTGGTAGCAGCCAAATAACCTGTAAAACTGTTCTTCCTGCTGGGACCGCGTGGTTGCCGTGGTAGCAGCCAAATAACCTGTAAAACGGTTCTTCCTGCTGGGACCGCGTGGTCGCCATGGTAGCAGCCAAATAACCTGTAAAACTGTTCTTCCTGCTGGGACCGCGTGGTTGCCGTGGTAGCAGCCAAATAACCTGTAAAACTGTTCTTCTTCTCTCGCCAGGTGCTGGTTGGTGTGGGCGTTCCCATAGTGGCCCTGTTGATCATCATCATTATAGTGAACGTGCTTCAGGCACGGCTACCCAGCTGTCTCCCCGCGGTACTGCACTCCTGGGACTTCCTGCCTCTCTGGGCCCACTCCTTAGAACCCTGGGACCGCGTGGTCGCCGTGGTAGCCGCCAAATGCTGCTGCTGCTGCAAGTGTTGCCAGACCGGACCGGAGGAGGAGGAGGAGGAGGAGGAGGAGGAAAGGAGGAGGAGGAGGAGGGCATTTCCTGGAGATGTACGACCACCCTGCCATGATGAACGGTGTTGACTGGGGGGAAAAGAGGGAGGACAAAGAGGATGTCTTGAAAGCAACGCAGCTTTGATGCGCCGTGACACTTCGTATAGGCATTATAACCTGTCTATAATGTGATTATGGTCTTATGACTCTTCTATAACATGGTTATAAAGGTGCTATGTAGGGTTACAAAATTACAATAACTATTCCAAAATTCCCTGTTTTGTTTTCCGAGAAATCCTGGTTAGAGGATTCCCAGATTTCCTGGTTATTTCCTCGTAATTCCAGGAATCTTCTAAACAGGATTTCTGGGGGGGGACATTTGGGGGAAATTACCGCAATTTTGCAACAATAGTCCTATGTCATGTCCTATGTCATGTCCTATGTCATGTCCTATGTCATGCCCTATGTCATGCTTATGAGATGTTAAACAGTGTTATGTCATACTCCTAGATATCAGTCCGGAGCTACGACTGGACTCGTAAAAAGCAGCTCGTAAAAATGGTCGCATATGCACAACGTACTAATAATAATAATAATGGGTTGGATTTATATCGCGCCCTCTCGCTACCAACTGAGGGATTCAAAGCGTTTTACATAGTAAAGGGTGAAACTCACCTCATCCATCACGGTGCACGGCAGCCATTTTGTGCCAGAACGCTCATCACATCATTTCACCTCATCCACCACCAATGTGTGGGTGGTGCACGGCAGCCATTTTGTGCCAGAACGCTCATCACATAATTTCACCTCATCCACCACCATTGTGTGGGTGGTGCACCGGCAGCCATTTTGTGCCAGAACGCTCATCACATCATTTCACCTCTCCACCACCAAGGTGTGGGTGATGCACCGGCAGCCATTTTGTGCCAGAACGCTCATCACATCATTTCACCTCTCCACCATGCTAGCTGATTGATGTGTGGTGAGTGTTCTGGCACAAAATGGCTGCCGATTAGGAATGAGGGGGATGATTAGGTAGGTGGTCATGATGGAAATGGGTTCCAGGTTGTGAATGTAACAGGGACAAATGGGAACTGTAACAGGGACAAACAGGATCTGTCCTTAAGACAAACAGGACCTGTAACAGAGACAAACAGGACCTGTAACAGAGACAAACAGGACCTGTAACAGGGACAAACAGGACATGTAACAGGGACAAACAGGACCTGTAACAGGGACAAACAGGACCTGTAACAGGGACAAACAGGACCTGTCTTTAAGACAAACAGGACCTGTAACAGAGACAAACAGGACCTGTAACAGAGACAAACAGGACCTGTAACAGAGACAACAGGACCTGTAACAGAGACAAACAGGACCTGTCCTTAAGACAAACAGGACCTGTAACAGAGACAAACAGGACCTGTAACAGAGACAAACAGGATCTGTCCTTAAGACAAACAGGACCTGTAACAGAGACAAACAGGACCTGTAACAGAGACAAACAGGACCTGTAACAGAGACAAACAGGACCTGTAACAGAGACAACAGGACCTGTAACAGGGACAAACAGGGTCTGTCCTTAAGACAAACTACTCATCATTTTGCTACTTTTACCAGTAGATTTAGTCCTTGACTTTTATGAAAATACACATCTGTATAATTAATTTATTAATATTGTGTATTCAGACTATTTTGATGATCGCAACACATCGTTTTAAGGTGTTTTTGTACGGTAATTATGTACTCAAGGAGTGGTTGACTGTGATGAATGTACAAATCTTTTAGTAATTTATTGTTGAACAGTGTGATTATCTAAGTGTGTTGATGATGTGGGATGATATATGACACAAAATAAATGGAGATTCAATTGAACAGAAAATATATTTATACATATTTTACAAAATTATTAATTCATATGAATTGACAAAGCTCTCTCTCTCTCTGTCTCTCTGTGTCTCTCTCTCTGTCTGTCTCTCTCTCTCTCTCTCTCTCTGTCTGTCTCTCTCTCTCTGTCTCTCTCTCTCTCTCTCTCTCTCTCTCTGTCTCTCTCTCTGTCTCTCTCTCTCTCTGTCTCTCTCTCTATCTGTCTCTCTCTCTCTGTCTCTCTCTCTCTCTGTCTCTGTCTGTCTCTATCTTCTCTCTGTCTCTCTCTGTCTCTGTCTGTCTGTCTGTCTGTCTCTCCTCTCTCTCTCTCTCTCTCTCTCTCTCTCTCTCTCTCTCTCTCTCTCTCTCTCTGTCTCTGTCTCTGTCTCTCTCTGTCTCTGTCTCTCTCTCTCTGTCTCTCTCTGTCTCTGTCTGTGTCTCTGTCTCTCTCTGTCTCTCTCTCTCTCAATTACATTAAATTCAAGGGCTTTATTGGCATGGGAAACATGTGTTAACATTGCCAAAGCAAGTGAGGTAGATAATATATAAAGTGAATATCTCTTCCCTCTCTCTCCCCCTGTGTGTCATAAATGGACTGATAGTGGGACCCGGAGCCAGAAGAGGGGCACATGTAGTCGACCATAAACCTCCTAAACACCAAGCGTCTCTGATAGACAGATAGAACGGACAGATAACAGAGAGAGAGAGATAGAGAAAGATAGAGGGGGGATACAGAGAGAGAAAGATAGAGGGGGGATACAGAGAGAGCGAGATAGAGAAAGATAGAGGGGGGATACAGAGAGAGAAAGATAGAGGGGGGATACAGAGAGAGAGAGAGAGAGAGAGATAGAGGGGGGGATACAGAGAGAGAGTGGGGGGTAGAGAGAGAGAGAGACAGAGAGAGAGAGAGAGAGAGAGAGAGAGAGAGGGGGATACAGAGAGAGAGGGGGGGGGAGAGAGAGAGAGACAGAGAGATAGAGAAAGATAGAGGGGGGATACAGAGAAAGAGAGAGAAAGATAGAGGGGGATACAGAGAGAGAGTGGGGGTAGAGAGAGAGAGACAGAGAGAGAGAGAGAGAGAGGGGGATACAGAGAGAGAGAGATAGAGGGGGGATACAGAGAGAGAAAGATAGAGGGGGGATACAGAGAGAGAGAGAGAGATAGAGGGGGGGATACAGAGAGAGAGTGGGGGGGTAGAGAGAGAGAGACAGAGAGAGAGAGAGAGAGAGGGGGATACAGAGAGAGAGAGAGATAGAGGGGGGGATACAGAGAGAGAGTGGGGGGGTAGAGAGAGAGAGACAGAGAGAGAGAGAGAGAGAGAGAGAGAGAGAGGGGGGGATACAGAGAGAGAGAGAGAGAGAGAGAGATAGAGAGACAGGAGCATGAAAGAAATAGAGAGCGAGCAAGGAGAGAGACAGAGAGGGAGGGAGGGAGAGAGATACATTTATCTGGACACACACACAGAGAAAGACAGACAGGGAATTCACATAGGCAGCACGGTCCTGAGGTGTGTTGATCACCTGCTATCACCCGAGACCAGCAGGTGGAACTAATAAATATAATGGGAAACAATGGGGAAATATATGGCGTAACACACAGTGCCACTGGCCCCAATAACATGTCCTTGACTTTATTATTTTACAGCAGTCCTTAGGTATACACCTTATTTTGACTGTTATAAACCTTATTTTGACTGTTATAAACCTTATTTTGACTGTTATAAACCTTATTTTAACTGTTATAAACATTATTTTGACTGTTATAAACATTATTTAGACTGTTATAAACCTTATTTAGACTGTTATAAACATTATTTAGACTGTTATAAACATTATTTAGACTGTTATACACCTTATTTAGACTGTAATAAACCTTATTTTAACTGTTATAAACATTATTTAGACTGTTATAAACATTATTTAGACTGTTATAAACATTATTTTGACTGTTATAAACATTATTTTGACTGTTATAAACCTTATTTTGACTGTTATAAACCTTATTTAGACTGTAATAAACCTTATTTTGACTGTAATAAACCTTATTTTGACTGTTATAAACATTATTTTGACTGTTATAAACCTTATTTTGACTGTTATAAACCTTATTTAGACTGTTATAAATCTTATTTTGACTGTAATAAACCTTATTTAGACTGTTATAAATCTTATTTTGACTGTAATAAACCTTATTTTGACTGTTATAAACATTATTTTGACTGTAATAAACCTTATTTTGACTGTTATAAACCTTATTTTGACTGTTATAAACCTTATTTAGACTGTTATAAACCTTATTTTGACTGTAATAAACCTTATTTTGACTGTAATAAACCTTATTTTGACTGTTATAAACCTTATTTAGACTGTTATAAATCTTATTTTGACTGTAATAAACCTTATTTAGACTGTTATAAATCTCATTTTGACTGTAATAAACCTTATTTTGACTGTTATAAACCTTATTTTGACTGTTATAAACCTTATTTTGACTGTTATAAACCTTATTTTGACTGTAATAAACCTTATTTTGACTGTAATAAACCTTATTTTGACTGTTATAACCTTATTCTGACTGTTATAAACCTTATTTTGACTGTAATAAACCTTATTTTGACTGTTATAAACATTATTTTGACTGTTATGAAGCTCATTTTGACTGTTATAAACATTATTTTGACTGTTTTAAACATTATCTTGACTGTAATAAACCTTATTTTGACTGTTATAAACATTATTTTGACTGTAATAAACCTTATTTAGACTGTAATAAACCTTATTTTGACTGTTATAAACCTTATTTAGACCGTTATAAATCTTATTTTGACTGTAATAAACCTTATTTCGGCTGTTATACAGCTTCTGTTTTGTTTACATGTTTAACTCATTCTTCTAACTCGTGTTTTTCCTATAGTCACCGTGCTTGTACACCTGTATGAATGTAGTCCTGATGTCTGACGAACCGTGACTAGTAGGTGCTTCTACACCTGTATGAATGTAGTCCTGATGTCTGCTCATCACTTCCTCCCCAGAGGTTCTAGAACCGTGACTAGTAGGTGCTTCTACACCTGTATGAATGTAGTCCTGATGTCTGCTCATCACTTCCCTCCCCCCGGAGGTTCTAGAACCGTGACTAGTAGGTGCTTCTACACCTGTCTGAATGTAAGTCCTGATGTCTGCTCATCACTTCCTCCCCGAGAGGCTCTAGAACCGTGACTAGTAGGTGCTTCTACACCTGTCTGAATGTAAGTCCTGATGTCTGCTCATCACTTCCTCCCGAGAGGCTCGAGAACCGTGACTAGTAGGTGCTTCTACACCTGTCTGAATGTAAGTCCTGATGTCTGCTCATCACTTCCTCCCCGAGAGGCTCTAGAACCGTGACTAGTAGGTGCTTCTACACCTGTATGAATGTAGTCCTGATGTCTGATGAACCGTGACTAGTAGGTGCTTCTACACCTGTATGAATGTAGTCCTGATGTCTGATGAACCGTGACTAGTAGGTGCTTCTACACCTGTATGAATGTAGTCCTGATGTCTGACGAACCGTGACTAGTAGGTGCTTCTACACCTGTATGAATGTAGTCCTGATGTCTGATGAACCGTGACTAGTAGGTGCTTCTACACCTGTCTGAATGTAGTCCTGATGTCTGACGAACCGTGACTAGTAGGTGCTACTACACCTGTATGAATGTAGTCCTGATGTCTGATGAACCGTGACTAGTAGGTGCTTCTACACCTGTATGAATGTAGTCCTGATGTCTGATGAACCGTGACTAGTAGGTGCTTCTACACCTGTATGAATGTAGTCCTGATGTCTGATGAACCGTGACTAGTAGGTGCTTCTACACCTGTATGAATGTAGTCCTGATGTCTGATGAACCGTGACTAGTAGGTGCTACTACACCTGTATGAATGTAGCCTGGTTCCTCTCTAGGTTTCTTCCTAGGTTCTGGCCTTTCTAGGGAGTTTTTCCTAGCTACCGTGCTTCTACACCTGCATTGCATGCTGTTTGGGGTTTTAGGCTGGGTTTCTGTACAGCACTTTGAGATATCAGCTGATGTACGAAGGGCTTTATAAATAAATTTGATTTTATACATGTGTTATACGGTTACACAGCTGGTGACCAACGCAAAATAATCTATTTGTTTTACTTCACAGCGTGATAGTTGTAATATAGTGGTATTAATTTATAAAACTACATTTTATTCCGTTCTGTTCTCTTCTATTCCATTATATTCCATACCATTCTAATTGTTGCAGTACAGTTCCATAGTTTGACCTAAGACAGAGGTTATGGCTTCTCCCAGTCACACATAGTTTGACCTAAGACAGAGGTTATGGCTTCCCCAGTCACACATAGTTTGACCTAAGACAGAGGTTATGGCTTCCCCAGTCACACCATAGTTTGACCTAAGACAGAGGTTGTGGCTTCCCCAGTCACACCATAGTTTGACCTAAGACAGAGGTTGTGGCTTCCCCCAGTCACACCATAGTTTGACCTAAGACAGAGGTTGTGGCTTCCTCCAGTCACACCATAGTTTGACCTAAGACAGAGGTTGTGGCTTCTCCCAGTCACACCATAGTTTGACCTAAGACAGAGGTTATGGCTTCCCCACACCATAGTTTGACAAGACAGAGGTTATGGCAGTCACACCATAGTTTGACCTAAGACAGAGGTTATGGCTTCCCCCAGTCACACCATAGTTTGACCTAAGACAGAGGTTATGGCTTCCCCAGTCACACATAGTTTGACCTAAGACAGAGGTTGTGGCTTCCCCCAGTCACACATAGTTTGACCTAAGACAGAGGTTGTGGCTTCCCCCAGTCACACCATAGTTTGACCTAAGACAGAGGTTATGGCTTCCCCCAGTCACACCATAGTTTGACCTAAGACAGAGGTTGTGGCTTCCCCAGTCACACCATAGTTTGACCTAAGACAGAGGTTGTGGCTTCCCAGGCTTCAGAGGTTATGGCCCAGTCACACCATAGTTTGACCTAAGACAGAGGTTGTGGCACCATTTTGACTCCCAGTCACACCATAGTTTGACCTAAGACAGAGGTTATGGCTTCTCCCAGTCACACCATAGTTTGACCTAAGACAGAGGTTGTGGCTTCCCCAGTCACACCATAGTTTGACCTAAGACAGAGGTTGTGGCTTCCCCAGTCACACCATAGTTTGACCTAAGACAGAGGTTGTGGCTTCCCCCAGTCACACCATAGTTTGACCTAAGACAGAGGTTTGGCTTCCCCAGTCACACATAGTTTGACCTAAGACAGAGGTTGTGGCTTCCCCAGTCACACCATAGTTTGACCTAAGACAGAGGTTATGGCTTCTCCCAGTCACACCATAGTTTGACCTAAGACAGAGGTTATGGCTTCCCCAGTCACACCATAGTTTGACCTAAGACAGAGGTTGTGGCTTCCCACACAGTCACAGAGGTTGTGGCATAGTTTGACCTAAGACAGAGGTTGTGGCTTCCCCCAGTCACACACCATAGTTTGACCTAAGACAGAGGTTGTGGCTTCCCCAGTCACACCATAGTTTGACCTAAGACAGAGGTTATGGCTTCTCCCAGTCACACATAGTTTGACCTAAGACAGAGGTTGTGGCTTCCCCCAGTCACACATAGTTTGACCTAAGACAGAGGTTGTGGCTTCCCCAGTCACACCATAGTTTGACCTAAGACAGAGGTTATGGCTTCTCCCCAGTCACACATAGTTTGACCTAAGACAGAGGTTGTGGCTTCCCCAGTCACACATAGTTTGACCTAAGACAGAGGTTATGTGGCTTCCCCAGTCACACCATAGTTTGACCTAAGACAGAGGTTGTGGCTTCCCCCAGTCACACCATAGTTTGACCTAAGACAGAGGTTGTGGCTTCCCCCAGTCACACCATCACACCATAGTTTGACCTAAGACAGAGGTTATGGCTTCCCCCAGTCACACCATAGTTTGACCTAAGACAGAGGTTGTGGCTTCCCCAGTCACACCATAGTTTGACCTAAGACAGAGGTTATGGCTTCCCCAGAGGTTATGGGCTTCCCCAGTCACACCATAGTTTGACCTAAGACAGAGGTTATGGCTTCTCCCAGTCACACCATAGTTTGACCTAAGACAGAGGTTGTGGCTTCCCCAGTCACACATAGTTTGACCTAAGACAGAGGTTATGGCTTCCCCCAGTCACACCATAGTTTGACCTAAGACAGAGGTTATGGCTTCCCCAGTCACACCATAGTTTGACCTAAGACAGAGGTTATGGCTTCCCCAGTCACACCATAGTTTGAGACAGAGGTTATGGCTTCCCCCAGTCACACCATAGTTTGACCTAAGACAGAGGTTATGGCTTCCCAGTCACACCATAGTTTGACCCAGAGGTTATATTTCTAGTCACACCATAGTTTGACCTAAGACAGAGGTTGTGGCTTCCCCAGTCACACATAGTTTGACCTAAGACAGAGGTTGTGGCTTCCCCAGTCACACCATAGTTTGACCTAAGACAGAGGTTGTGGCTTTCCCCCAGTAGTTTGACAAGACAGAGGTTGTGGCAGTCAGTTTGACCTAAGACAGAGGTTATGGCTTCCCCAGTCACACCATAGTTTGACCTAAGACAGAGGTTATGGCTTCCCCAGTCACACCATAGTTTGACCTAAGACAGAGGTTATGGCTTCCCCAGTCACACCATAGTCAAGACAGAGGTTGTGGCCAGTCACACCATAGTTTGACCTAAGACAGAGGTTATGGCTTCCCCCAGTCACACCATAGTTTGACCTAAGACAGAGGTTATGGCTTCTCCCAGTCACACCATAGTTTGACCTAAGACAGAGGTTATGGCTTCCCCAGTCACACCATAGTTTGACCTAAGACAGAGGTTATGGCTTCTCCCAGTCACACCATAGTTTGACCTAAGACAGAGGTTATGGCTTCCCCACCAGTCAAGACAGAGGTTATGGCTTCATAGTTTGACCTAAGACAGAGGTTATGGCTTCCCCCAGTCACACCATAGTTTGACCTAAGACAGAGGTTATGGCTTTCCCAGTCCACATAGTTTGACCTAAGACAGAGGTCACACACATAGTTTGACCTAAGACAGAGGTTGTGGCTTCCCCCAGTCACACCATAGTTTGACCTAAGACAGAGGTTATGGCTTCCCCAGTCACACCATAGTTTGACCTAAGACAGAGGTTATGGCAGTCACACCATAGTTTGACCTAAGACAGAGGTTATGGCTTCTCCCAGTCACACCATAGTTTGACCTAAGACAGAGGTTATGGCTTCCCCAGTCACACCATAGTTTGACCTAAGACAGAGGTTATGGCAGTCACACCATAGTTTGACCTAAGACAGAGGTTGTGGCTTCCCCAGTCACAGTCACAGAGGTTGTGGCCATAGTTTGACCTAAGACAGAGGTTGTGGCTTCTCCCAGTCACACCATAGTTTGACCTAAGACAGAGGTTATGGCTTCCCCCAGTCACAGTTTGACAAGACAGAGGTTATGGCTTCCCCCAGTCACACATAGTTTGACCTAAGACAGAGGTTATGGCTTCCCCAGTCACACCATAGTTTGACCTAAGACAGAGGTTGTGGCTTCCCCAGTCACACCATAGTTTGACCTAAGACAGAGGTTGTGGGCTTCCCCAGTCACACCATAGTTTGACCTAAGACAGAGGTTATGGCTTCCCCAGTCACACCATAGTTTGACCTAAGACAGAGGTTGTGGCTTCCCCCAGTCACACCATAGTTTGACCTAAGACAGAGGTTAGTGTTTGACCTAAGACAGAGGTTGTGGCTTCCCCCAGTCCAGTTTGACACAGAGGTTGTGGCCATAGTTTGACCTAAGACAGAGGTTAGTCACACCATAGTTTGACCTTTGTGGCTCCCAGTCACACCATAGTTTGACCTAAGACAGAGGTTGTGGCTTCCCCAGTCACACCATAGTTTGACCTAAGACAGAGGTTGTGGCTTCCCCAGTCACACCATAGTTTGACCTAAGACAGAGGTTGTGGCTTCCCCCAGTCACAGAGGTTGTGGCCATAGTTTGACCTAAGACAGAGGTTATGGCTTCCCCAGTCACACCATAGTTTGACCTAAGACAGAGGTTATGGCTTCCCCCAGTCACACCATAGTTTGACCTAAGACAGAGGTTGTGGCTTCCCCAGTCACACCATAGTTTGACCTAAGACAGAGGTTATGGCTTCCCCAGTCACACCATAGTTTGACCTTGTGGCTTCCCCAGTCACACCATAGTTTGACCTAAGACAGAGGTTGTGGCTTCCCCAGTCACACCATAGTTTGACCTAAGACAGAGGTTGTGGCTTCAGTCACACCATAGTTTGACCTAAGACAGAGGTTATGGCTTCTCCCAGTCCCAGTCACACATACAGAGGTTGTGGTTTCAGTTTTTGACCTAAGACAGAGGTTATGGCTTCCCCAGTCACACATAGTTTGACCTAAGACAGAGGTTGTGGCTGTCACACCATAGTTTGACCTAAGACAGAGGTTATGGCTTCCCAGTCACACCATAGTTTGACCTAAGACAGAGGTTATGGCTTCCCCCAGTCACACCATAGTTTGACCTAAGACAGAGGTTATGGCTTCCCCAGTCACACCATAGTTTGACCTAAGACAGAGGTTATGGCTTCCCCAGTCACACCATAGTTTGACCTAAGACAGAGGTTATGGCTTCAGTCACACCATAGTTTGACCTAAGACAGAGGTTATGGCTTCCCCCCAGTCACACCATAGTTTGACCTAAGACAGAGGTTGTGGCTTCCCCAGTCACACCATAGTTTGACCTAAGACAGAGGTTATGGCTTCCCCAGTCACACCATAGTTTGACCTAAGACAGAGGTTGTGGCTTCCCCCAGTCACACCATAGTTTGACCTAAGACAGAGGTTGTGGCAGTCACACCATAGTTTGACCTAAGACAGAGGTTGTGGCTTCCCACACCAGTTTGACAAGACAGAGGTTGGAGCTTCCCCAGTCACACCAGTTTGACCTAAGACACCATAGTTTGACCTAAGACAGAGGTTGTGGCTTCCAGTCACACCATAGTTTGACCTAAGACAGAGGTTGTGGCTTCCCCCAGTCACACCATAGTTTGACCTAAGACAGAGGTTATGGCTTCTCCCAGTCACACCATAGTTTGACCTAAGACAGAGGTTATGGCTTCCCCAGTCACACCATAGTTTGACCTAAGACAGAGGTTGTGGCTTCCCCAGTCACACCATAGTTTGACCTAAGACAGAGGTTATGGCTTCCCCAGTCACACCATAGTTTGACCTAAGACAGAGGTTGTGGCTTTCCCCCAGTCACACCATAGTTTGACCTAAGACAGAGGTTGTGGCTTCCCCAGTCACACCATAGTTTGACCTAAGACAGAGGTTGTGGCTTCCCCCCAGTCACACCATAGTTTGACCTAAGACAGAGGTTGTGGCTTCCCCAGTCACACCATAGTTTGACCTAAGACAGAGGTTATGGCTTCCCAGTCACACCATAGTTTGACCTAAGACAGAGGTTGTGGCTTCTCCCAGTCACACCATAGTTTGACCTAAGACAGAGGTTGTGGCCCCCAGTCACACCATAGTTTGACCTAAGACAGAGGTTGTGGCTTCTCCCAGTCACACCATAGTTTGACCTAAGACAGAGGTTGTGGCTTCCCCAGTCACACCATAGTTTGACCTAAGACAGAGGTTATGGCTTCCCCAGTCACACCATAGTTTGACCT
>NW_026287847.1:0-77946 GCF_023373465.1 Oncorhynchus keta | reverse complement strand
TTAACCCAAATGGCAAAATAAGGAAATCATCCTCATCATTACTGAGTACAATATGCATGTATTTTACACTAATCAGGAATAGATCGGAATATGGTGTGTGAGTCTGTCTGGACAGTCAACTTCCTGTGGAAAATCTACACCATGTTTGCATCCCAGATAGCACCCTATTCCCTATGTAGTGAACTACTTTTGATCAGGGCCTATAAGGATCTGGTCAAACGTAGTGTACTAAATAGGGAATAGGGTGCCATTTGTCATATGGAGACCACTACAGGAGCAGGTAGGCTTTACTCACAGCGAGGTGTAGAGGGCTGATGGGAGGTCTGACATCAGAGTCGTTCAGGATGTCTGTCCCTGACGTTTCAATTAGTTGAGGAAAGAGAAGAACGGCCTGTTCAGACTTGGAAAAAGAACATCAAGAGTGACGATGGGTCCACGACAAACATGCAGCCACACCTTAAAGCCTACTGTTGGGTTCTGAGAATATGAAATATACTAATTCATGTCACTGAGGGAGAGAGCTTAATGTATAACGTTTACATTATGTCAGGATATGTTATTGTTAGCCATCAGGCATCCTATGGGTGGGATCCTCTGGGATGAGAAGAGACAAAGTCTGGTACCAATCACCATGTCAGCCTTGAGTTGGGGAGGAGTGAGCACTTTGAGGTAGCGGTCAGGTCAGATGAAGTGAGGAAGAACAGATATCACTAAGGTTATGTCTAGCAACAGAGATGCATTGGTTGTTTAGAGGTGTAGGAGGAGACTCTGCATAGGAGAGAGGATTAAATATCAGTGCTTGTGTGAATATGTTTTTTGTCTAATGCAGCTGTCTTGACCCTCTGGGAAGAATACACTTGGTTCAAGCATTCATAGTGTCCGTCGAGTTTTTACTCTGAGAATTAGAACCTAACAGTTGGCACTGCGAGCAGGGTTCACCGCGATTTGCAGTCGAACTAGAGATTCCGAATCAGTGAAACAGAAACAAGGTCGGCACAGTTCCTACACCCGCTATCACTAATTCTGACATCTTGGGGAGATGAGAGTCGTAGGCTGAACCAATTATAGGGTACGAACCTAGAAAGCCTGAGCTTATTCAGTAGTCCCATTGTATTACGACCGGTGGTAGCCGGTAGCAAAGGGTAAGTCCTAGGGGGTAAGACCCGGGTGGGGTTGGTTACCTGCTATACCTGTAACGAGAGGGTGAAAGTCTCAGCCGCAGTGGCCATGCGGCAGTAGAGTGGGTGTGGATGGATAAAGTGACATGCTTGTGTACTAGGATAAAATGTTGCCATTCAGGGTTAGAAGAAAAGCAAAAAGATACTCAAACGCTGTTGGATTTGGGTGTATTAGCAGTAGCAATAAAGAGAGGTTGGTTTTATGCCCTGTTGGGGTGGGGAACCATGACAGATTATGTGGAAATAGGAAGACAAGTGTGAATCATTTTGGTAATGTGTGTTATCAACAACAGTGATATTTGAACAGATTAGAGATGACTATCCATAACAATAAAATCCTTCATACAGTGAGGTTAGGTTACCATACTTGTCCTGCCCCACAGCTGTAGACACAGCCTTCTCCAGGTCCTCAGACACTAGCTGGAGATCCATTACAGGATGTCTGTCACCTCACTGAGCCCCTATTGCAGGTTCGGGGTCACATCCACTTGAATGTCCTTCATATGACGAACCTCCTACAGAGCAAATGAGGAAAACATGATATATGTTTAGTAGCAATAGAATATGGGAATTTGATCTCAACGCTACCTACAGCTAACATATTTATTTATGTATGTGATCTATGTAAATAAATAAATATATCACACCTGTAAAACTGTGAAGGACTATAGGTGGAGGCCTACCCATTTCCCAGGAGCATTGTAAAACGTGGATTTGGGTACAGTGTTTATTTCCCCTAATATCTTTGAAGATTACACCTAAAATAATTAGGCCTACTTCTTTCTACTGCTGATCTGAGACCATTAGGGTTAATCATTACAGATATAAATGCAATATATGGAGTAGAAAAGATTGCCTGCCCACCAACTTGATAAGAATCAACATATGTTCTACATGGTCTATTTCTATCTGAACGTAACAACTCAATCAAGCTTGTTAATTGATCGTTAAGCCATGTTTGTCAGGTAAACGGTCATTAGTGGCCTATATAAGCCTCATACAGGCCATGGGAAGACATTACCTGTTGATAACACAGATTATTTTCATGATCATGGGAGGTGTGAGAGAATTGCTGCTCGTTGTGATGACTGTGGGGGTTGTCAAAGGTTGGTTCACTAATGTTTAAGGGATTTGTTTGGTAAATATGCTTAACTTTATAAGTTGGGTATTAATATTTGACTGTCTGTATCTTCCGCGTTGGTCATCTTTTATTCTTCACTGCTATTAATATATGTAGCTATTTTGTGCGAACTCAACTTCTGTCAACACTTTCTCCTCAGTTTCTTGTTACCCTGTTGGAAAGTCCCAGAAGCAAGATCAAGTCTCTCTGCAGAGGAGACTTGGAGGTAATTGTTTATTTCCACAACCCTTCTAGCTATGTTCTTGTCACTGTCTATGGTGCTGCTGTGTTTGACACTCATTCAACAGCATAGAGTAACTCGGTCTAAATAATGCTGTCAAACCTTTTGCTTGTGTACCTTAACCTACATTTTTCAGAGCTGTCATCAAATGACGTCTCCATTGTGCATGCCCTGGCCTTGCTCCGATCCATAGGGTCTAACGCTAAACAAGCCAGAGAAGGTACGGCCTGAAACGTATACTTTGAAACCTGTTGGGTTCATGTTGCTCAAAATTCGATTAGCAATTTGGCCTAGACCGTGTAGAACAGATGTGTTGCTGTAGAATACCCAACTGTTCCTTTTGTTTTCTCTCAAGAGTATTTAGAGACCAATGAAGTAGAATCCCAAGCTTCTCCAAACCATGGTATTTCTCTGGCAAATTATGCCCTGTCCTCTGAGGAGAAGCTGAGGCGCATGTCCTCTGACGACGCCACTGACGCTGCGACCGGCCCGTCCTCTGACGACGCCACCTCTGAAGCTGCGACGTCCTCTGACGACGCCACCTGACCGCCCGTCCTGCACGCCTCTGCGACGGCCCGTCCTCTGACGACGCCACCTCTGAAGCTGCGACCGGCCCGTCCTCTGACGACGCCACCTCTGAAGCTGCGACCGGCCCGTCCTCTGACGACGCCACCTCTGAAGCTGCGACCGGCCCGTCCTCTGACGACGCCACCTCTGAAGCTGCGACCGGCCCGTCCTCTGACGACGCCACCTCTGAAGCTGCGACCCCGGCCCGACGACGCTCCTCTGACGACGCTGAAGCTGCGACCGCCCGTCCTCTGACGACGCCACCTCTGAAGCTGCGACCGGCCCGTCCTCTGACGACGCCACCTCTGAAGCTGCGACCGACGCCACCTCTGAAGCTGCGACCGGCCCGTCCTCTGACGACGCCACCTCTGAAGCTGCGACGGCCCTCCTCTGGCGCGACGCCACCTCTGACGACGCCACCTCTGAAGCTGACGACGCCACCTCTGACCTCTGAAGCTGCGACCGGCCCGTGCGACCGAAGCCCGTCCTCTGACGACGCCACCTCTGAAGCTGCGACCGGCCCGTCCTCTGACGACGCCACCTCTGACGCCACCTCTGAAGCTGCGACCGGCCCGTCCTCTGACGACGCCACCTCTGAAGCTGCGACGGCCCGTCCTCTGACGACGCCACCTCTGAAGCTGCGACCGGCCCGTCCTCTGACGACGCCACCTCTGAAGCTGCGACCGGCCCGTCCTCTGACGACGCCACCTCTGACGACGACGCCACCTCTGAAGCTGCGACCGGCCCGTGACGACGCCACCTCTGCCACCTCTGACGACGCCACCTCTGACCGCGCCGCCCGTCCTCTGACGACGCCACCTCTGAAGCTGCGACCGGCCCGTCCTCTGACGACGCCACCTCTGAAGCTGCGACCGCCCGTCCTCTGACGACCCTCTGAAGCTGCGACCGGCCCGTCTCTGACGACGCTCTGAAGCTGCGACCGGCCCGTCCTCTGACCGCCACCTCTGAAGCTGCGACCGGCCCGTCCTCTGACGACGCCACCTCTGAAGCTGCGACCGGCCCGTCCTCTGACGACGCCACCTCTGAAGCTGCGACCGGCCCGTCCTCTGACGACGCCACCTCTGAAGCTGCGACCCCGCCGACCGGCCCGTGACGACGCCACCTCTGAAGCTGCGACCGGCCCGTCCTCTGACCGCCACCTCTGAAGCTGCGACCGGCCCGTCCTCTGACGACGCCACCTCTGAAGCTGCGACCGGCCCGTCCTCTGACGACGCCACCTCTGAAGCTGCGACCGCCCGTCCTCTGAACGCTGCGACCGCCCGCCCGTCCTCTGACGACGCCACCTCTGAAGCTGCGACCTCCTCTGACGCCACCTCTGAAGCTGCGACCGGCCCGTCCTCTGACGACGCCACCTCTGAAGCTGCGACCGGCCCGTCCTCTGACGACGCCACCTCTGAAGCTGCACCTCTGACGCCACCTCTGAAGCTGCGACCGGCCCGTCCTCTGACGACGCCACCTCTGAAGCTGCGACCGGCCCGTCCTCTGACGACGCCACCTCTGAAGCTGCGACCGGCCCGTCCTCTGACGACGCCACCTCTGAAGCTGCGACCGGCCCGTCCTCTGACGACGCCACCTCTGCCCCGGCCCGTCCTCTGACGCCACGCGCCACCTCTGAAGCTGCGACCGGCCCGTCCTCTGACGACGCGCACCTCTGAAGCTGCGACCCGTCCTCTGACGCCACCTCTGACGCCACCTCTGCTGCGACCCGTCCGTCGGCCCGTCCTCTGACGACGCCACCTCTGAAGCTGCGACCGGCCCGTCCTCTGACGACGCCACCTCTGAAGCTGCGACCGGCCCGTCCTCTGACGACGCCACCTCTGAAGCTGCGACCGGCCCGTCCTCTGACGACGCCACCTCTGAAGCTGCGACCGGCCCGTCCTCTGACGACGCCACCTCTGAAGCTGCGACCGGCCCGTCCTCCGACGACGCCACCTCTGAAGCTGCGACCGGCCCGTCCTCTGACGACGCCACCTCTGAAGCTGCGACCGGCCCGTCCTCTGACGACGCCACCTCTGAAGCTGCGACCGGCCCGTCCTCTGACGACGCCACCTCTGAAGCTGCGACCGGCCCGTCCTCTGACGACGCCACCTCTGAAGCTGCGACCGGCCCGTCCTCTGACGACGCCACCTCTGAAGCTGCGACCGGCCCGTCCTCTGACGACGCCACCTCTGAAGCTGCGACCGGCCCGTCCTCTGACGACGCCACCTCTGAAGCTGCGACCGGCCCGTCCTCTGACGACGCCACCTCTGAAGCTGCGACCGGCCCGTCCTCTGACGACGCCACCTCTGAAGCTGCGACCGGCCCGTCCTCTGACGACGCCACCTCTGAAGCTGCGACCGGCCCGTCCTCTGACGACGCCACCTCTGAAGCTGCGACCGGCCCGTCCTCTGACGACGCCACCTCTGAAGCTGCGACCGGCCCGTCCTCTGACGACGCCACCTCTGAAGCTGCGACCGGCCACCTCTGAAGTCCCTCTGACGACGCCACCTCTGAAGCTGCGACCTCTGAAGCTGCGACCGGCCAGTCCTCTGACGACGCCACCTCTGAAGCTGCGACCGCCCCGTCCTCTGACGACGCCACCTCTGAAGCTGCGACCGGCCCGTCCTCTGACGACGCCACCTCTGAAGCTGCGACCGGCCCGTCCTCTGACGACGCCACCTCTGAAGCTGCGACCGGCCCGTCCTCTGACGACGCCACCTCTGAAGCTGCGACCCCGAAGCTCCTCTGAAGCTGCGACCGGCCCGTCCTCTGACGACGCCCACCTCTGAAGCTGCGACCGGCCCGTCCTCTGACGACGCCACCTCTGAAGCTGCCCGTCCTCTGACGACGCCACCTCTGAAGCTGCGACCGGCCCGTCCTCTGACGACGCCACCTCTGAAGCTGCGACCGGCCCGTCCTCTGACGACGCCACCTCTGAAGCTGCGACCCCGGCCGCGTCCGTCCTCGGCTGCGACCGTCCGCGCTCTGAAGCTGCGACCGGCCCGTCTGGCTGCGCCATTCTGACGACGACGCCTGCGACATCCGGACATGGATATCTGACGTGGGACATGCAAGAGTTCATGGGTACTCTAGTCCAGTCTGTAACTGCATTTGCTTGTTTTGGCTCAATTAAACATTAACTGTAATACTTGTGTCCTCTGTATTGTTTTGGTGGTTCCTACTTGGAGTTGAGGTCTATGACCTGACTTGAGTAACTGGGGTGATGGCAACATTTATTTAGCATTATATCAATGCGCCAGCAATATTACTCTGACCCCTGTGTTTCAAATTGCCATTTGACTTAAGCTACATTTGCTCAGTGTTGGTCCATTTATGCTAGTAGCATCACATGATACCTCAAACAGCATTTTCACCTTTATTTCTGAAGCCATTTTCAGTCACAACTTTCTGACTTGTTGCTGTGTGTTTTGCCTACTTTGCTACATGACAACTTTACGGGTTTTACTTTTTAATTACTGTTTATTTTTGGTTTTTCCCTCTATTTTTTCACTCGTGTCAGGGTTGCATCAATTCGAATCTGGTATCAGGATAAATATGACAATGAGGCTAAGCAATAAGTGGTAAATGCATTGTTTGTATATACGGGCTCTCTGTCCCACCACAGGGCAAAACAGAACTGACTTGTTCCTGAGAAAAATATTAAAATATACTCGGTAGTTCCTGCTTCCGAGCCGGCCTGTCACAGCAGATAATATTCAATCACATATGGTAACGGGCTATAGTGCATAACACAATCCTCATAATCCCCCTTTTTACACCCCTGTGGGGTTTAACCACACCATCCGATATACTAGGTTGCTGATGAACCCAGGAACTTTAAACCTTTATTTTGTGAATCAATGAAGTGATGCATGTCCCTTAACATTTATATAGAAACTGGAGTTTTTGATTCCCCCTTTTGACACCCACAAGGGTGTCACTCATTATCCTATATTTCAGTGCTCCCAACAGTAATATGTTAACAGCATTTCATGAAAATAATACAAAGTTAAATAAAACATATTTTTTACAGAAACAAAAGAAATCAACCAAGAAATGGAACAAAAATCAAGTGATATATGCTTTTGTCTCCCCCTTTTGACACCCATAAGGGTCAAAAACAGGATAACACTTTGTTTATTGACATGTAAGATATAGGATACAACTTTGGTCATGGAAAACAGTAAAGCAAAGCAGAGCAAAGCATTATAAACCATCTGGTCCTCTCAGCTACTCCTATCCTGTACCAGTTGGGCTTCATGCCACCCAGGGACTCCAAACCTTCACAACAGGGAGAACAAACATACTGGAAAGAACTTATCATAAAACAAAAACGTAAAAGGAACTGTGGTGGTAATATTTATTCTACTACCTCACCCACAGCATACCATGGGTCATCCTCAGTCAGTCTCATCCTCCCCTGAAAGCTTGATTCAGTATCAGCATCTCCAACTGGAGCATCAAGCAAAGGCATCATGCCTGAAGCCTTCACATCTGTAACAGACTTCTTAAAACACGGTATGATGCAAGCAGCACAACACATCAATAATAAAAATACAAGAATTAGGGTCAGAAATCCAGTAACCACCATATCAGTGTACTTACCAAACCAGGCTCCCAACCAAGAGAACAGTCCAGACTCCTCCACCCCCGCCATGGTCCTCATCTCAGCAGATAGTGCATCAAGCCCACTAAGGGCCTTAGATATACTACCATCTGGACTGGTGTTATTAGGAATAAACGTGCAACATTGTTCACCAAACATCTTACAGACACCCCTCTGACTGGCAAGAAGCATATCCAAAGCAAGTCTATTCTGTCTGGCAACCCTAGATGTGGCCTCCAGCTGTTCAGACATACCAGTGAGTGCATCACGGGAGTAATTCACAAAACGCTGTTGATTATAGTAGATATAATTTATCCATGCAGTCTGTCTTGCATCCACTATGGCTGGACCTATAATAGGTAGTAAGTGCCAGAGTCCATCATTCCTACCCAAGGCCTGAAACTCATGAGGAACCCCCACTGGCACACCCAACAGATTATTGTGTATGTAAAATCAAATCAAATCAAATGTATTTATATAGCCCTTCGTACATCAGCTGATATCTCAAAGTGCTGTACAGAAACCCAGCCTAAAACCCCAAACAGCAAGCAATGCAGGTGTAGAAGCACGGTGGCTAGGAAAAACTCCCTAGAAAGCCCAAAACCTAGGAAGAAACCTGGAGAGGAACCAGGCTATGTGGGGTGGCCAGTCCTCTTCTGGCTGTGCCGGGTGGAGATTATAACAGAACATGGTCAAAATGTTCAAATGTTCATAAATGACCAGCATGGTCAATAATAATAAGGCAGAACAGTTGAAACTGGAGCAGCAGCACGGCCAGGTGGACTGGGGACAGCAAGGAGTCATCATGTCAGGTAGTCCTGGGGCATGGTCCTAGGGCTCAGGTCCTCCGAGAGAGAGAAAGAAAGAGAGGAGAGAATTAGAGAACGCACACTTAGATTCACACAGGACACCGAATAGGACAGGAGAAGTACTCCAGATATAACAAACTGACCCTAGCCCCCAGACACATAAACTACTGCAGCTTAAATACTGGAGGCTGTCAACTACATCCTCCGTCCATGGAGCACTACGTCTATGTCTCCCATGGGATGGAATGTTTCAGGCCCCCTGGATACAGAACCCAACAGCTGTTCAGCAGTAACATCAACAATGGTCAGTGGAATTATCAAACTGGTCAGAGCACACGTACCTTGCCAGTCTCCTCTAAGAATGGGTCTCAGTACTCTTTTGGGTCCACATATCCACCACACATCAGCCAGACCACTAGTTTGGTTTAGACCTGCACCTGGCCAAGTGACATTAATGGTTATGTTACTGCTGCAATCAGCTTCAGGCAATCTCCCATAGTCCATGCCACTACCTGTACCCGTGATGCAACTGTAATTGCCCCCATATGCCTTAACACCCCAAGGGGCCCGATGAGGAGATATTGTAGGAAACACAAGGCTCAAAGAGGAACAGAGGGTTGAATTGGGCTTATCCTGGTAAAAACTTCTCAGAATACACAAGCACCCCTCTCCTTCTCCTATAGCAAATGGGTGTGTAGCCAGAACAGGTCTAGCATGACCACATACAATGCAGTCCTTTCTTTTCAGGGTCTTAGCTGTATACCTCATATAAGACAGCCACAAATTGTCCCTACCATCAAAACCAGTCTCGGTGCCTAATTGATCAATAGCTGAATAGTCTCTAACGTTAATTACCTGAATGGGATTTGACACAGTGGTGGTGGGTGGCAGGCTCGGTCCAGGGGTGGAAGAGGAGTGTGTCTGGCTCAAGTTCGTCTGGGACCTCTGTGGTTTTGGCAGCACCTTAATAGAAAACACACCCATCGTGTCTGTCCCGGTCCTTTGTAGTCCGAGGGTGTAAGTGCCTGCATCAGAGAGCTTAATAGTTTTGATGGTTAGTAGGATGTCATCACCTTTACAGAGTTCAACAGTGCTCCCAGGTTTCCCCCATATCATGGAAAAACTATCCACCTTTGTGGGATCCCCTATGCTCTAAGGATACCCTCTTCTCCAATCCCAGAACTGTCCTAAATTGGTTATCATGTAATCCCCATATGGACACCCTCCCCCATTACACAGGTACACTGGCACCCTCGTATACACAGGTGTTAAAACCAAACACAAATATCTCAATTTCTTCCCAGCCCTGTTGGCTCAAAATATGTCCCAAATACTTAACATGAGTCTACCATAATTAAAACTTATCCTAGCTCATTTTCACACCACATTCATCAGAGAAAATATAATGACACTATAATGTAATTTTCACTGCCTTTTGGTATTAAATTACCTTAATATCAGTATTGCAAATGACCCTAGATTCTCCATCCAAATGGCTTTCCAATGAGGCTGATCAGACCACAAAGGAAAGTTACAATGGAGGTCATAAGTCATACCACCCCCAAAGAAGTGTTTTTACTATATTAAACAACATTCCTCTTATCAAAAGATTTCACCTATTTAATTAAGACTCAGAAAATAAAAACTGTAATATTTCATATGTGAGTGTACCCCTTTAAGATATCATGTCTCAGCCTCCCGGATGGTTAAGGGCGCTGTACGGCAGCGCCAGCTGTGCTATCAGAGACTCTGGGTTCACGCCCAGGCTCTGTCGTAACCGGCCGCGACCGGGAGGTCCAAGGGGCGATGCACAATTGGCCTAGCGTCGTCCGGGTTAGGGAGTGCTTGGTCGGTAGGGATGTCCTTGTCTCATCGCGCACCAGCAACACCTGTGGCGGGCCGGGCGCAGTGCACGCTAGCCAAGGTTGCCAGGTGCACGGTGTTTCCTCCGACACATTGGTGTGGCTGGCTTCCGGGTTGGATGCTATAAATATTTGAATTACAATCAGAATGAATTTTAGTCTATGTTTTTCGTTATGTCACCAGTATTTAAGCGGGCTCCCCGTCGACTGGGAGCCCGTTGGGCGCGGCAATACTGCCCTCTTCTATCCATCGTCTGTATAATTTTTCTCCTTTCTTTCTCTCTTTTCCTCCATTGGTCTCTAATGCTGATTTCAATGTTTTCAACACCTTCTCTGCCTCCTGATTAGCCATTGTCTAATGTATTTCAATTACTTGTTTTAATTTGAATACATTATAAATGATCAGGTTCAATTGTGTGCTGCCTTAGGATGTGTCCCAATCTAGCCACTGTCTAGTAAACACCGTGCACTTCTCCTTTACCGTTTCAAAACATAACCTAGGTCTCACACCTGTTATTTACCCGAAGGTCATACAAACTTGGTATTAGTACATCGACTTAATACCTAATGTACCACAATCATACGGTTCGACTCTCTCAAACCTTCAAACATACATCAGTTCGAATCACTCAAACCTGCAAACATACGTCAGTTCGAATCACTCAAACCTGCAAACATACATCAGTTCGAATCACTCAAACCTGCAAACATACATCAGTTCGAATCACTCAAACCTGCAAACATACATCAGTTCGAATCACTCAAACCTTCAAACATACATCAGTTCGAATCACTCAAACCTGCAAACATACATCAGTTCGAATCACTCAAACCTGGAAAGGAGCGGGGTACGTCAAGGTTGAACACTCAGACCTGCAAACATACATCAGTTCGAATCACTCAAACCTGCAAACATACGAGTTCGAATCACTCAAACCTGCAAACATACGTCAGTTCGAATCACTCAGACCTGCAAACATACGTCAGTTCGAATCACTCAGACCTGCAAACATACGTCAGTTCGAATCACTCAGACCTGCAAACATAGCGCTCTGGGAGGAACACAATGGAGTTGTCAACCGTGATGGCAAATCATGGAACAGTTTCCCCGAATCACTCAGACCTTCAAACATACGTCAGTTCGAATCACTCAAACCTGCAAACATACAGAGTTCGATCACTCCACCTGGTCAAACAAAGGAGAAGATGAATCACTCAGACCTCTGCAAACATACGATCAGTTCGAATCATCAGACCTGCAAACTTACTGTTCGAATCAAGACCTGCAAACATACACCAGTTCGAATCACTCAGACCTGCAAACATACGCCAGTTCCTGAATCACTCAGACCTGTCAAACATACGCAGTTCGAATCACTCAGACCTGCAAACATACGTCAGTTCGAATCACTCAGACCTGGAGAAACATACGGTTCAGTTCGAATCACCTGATAGGTCAGAACCTGAGAGCAAACATACGTCAGTTCGAATCACTCAAACCTTACAAACATAGTCTCAGTTGAATCACTCAAACCTGACAAACATACATCAGTTCTGAATCATAAACAGAACTGGCCAAACAAACATACGTCAGTTCGAATCACTCAATACCTAAAACATACGTTCGACACAAACATACGTCAGTTCGAATCACTCAGACCTGCAAACATACGTCAGTTCGAATCACTCAAACCTGCAAACATACGTCAGTTCGAATCACTCAGACCTGCAAACATACGTCAGTTCGAATCACTCAGACCTGCAAACATACGTCAGTTTGAATCACTCAATTTAAATAATACAAATGCGCAGTTATTTATCTTCCCTTACTCTTATGCAATACAACCAGGTACTATAACCCTTATAAGGATCTATAAACCTTTCATTCAAACTTGATACCAGCTACAACTGAAATATCTAATGTACTACATATGCTTCAGCAACCATCCAATGTAACACAGGTCTTTTTAATTTGTTGGCCTGCAAATTCTATCCGTAGATCATTCACTCTGATACAGCGCGCCCACTTATATCCCAGTAGTACTGCACTCACTCTAAATTTACCCAAAGTAAATATCCATTTATACTAGAAAAATGTCCTCATGCACACCAGTACACAGCATTCATTGTTACATTGCGATCCTGCTCACACACACACTAGTAAATTCCTTTAACCGATCTGATTCACCGTCATTCAAACAACTGGGTACGCGTTACACCAACCGACCCATTTAGTACATTACATTAGTTGTTATACCATAAGAGCGATCGATCAGTTCAAAATTGCATTTACCACTATGTATTCCTCATGATCCTTTACCAATATAAATTAATAGAATTTGGTTACATACATCAAACAGGTGTCTCACAAAACTAAATTTGGATAACGCCAATGTGCAGAACTTTAGTTTTTCACAACAGGTGTCTGCTTACCTTTTTTAGTTGACCGGTCAGGATTTGTGAGACACACCGTCCGACGACAGCGTCCGACGACAGTACTGGCCAATCGGCTGGCACACCAATGTCCAGCGAAGTCCTTCACCAGATCACGTTCGGTGTCACCAATTGTACGGGTTGTGTCAATTCGAATCTGGTATCAGGATAAATATGACAATGAGTCACCGATTGTATGCTATGTATTTTTATTAGCTAAGCAATAAGTGGTAAATGCAATTTTCGTATATACGGGCTCTCTGTCCCACCTCGTAGGGCAAAACAGAGAACTGACTTGTTCCTAACAAAGATATTATAATATACTCTGATGACAGAAGTAGTTCCTGCTTCCGAGCCGGCCTGTCAGAGTAGAGACTGGGCGTGGTTTAGACTCACCCAGCCTATCGTTGATTGTTGGCGCAGAGGCTGGTCCCAGCCCCTAAGCGCTTCAGCGGTCAGTCGTTGTAGCTGTGTAGAATATGCAGTTATCAGGAACCTAGCTCCTGTTATCTAACAAAAGACTGTTTGTTCTCGCAACACTACGTTCTGATTGTGCCCCCCCCAACTCATTGCACAGGTCCTGTCTTCATGTTATTCTGTATTTTTCCATCATGAGAAAGGCCCATGGCCCTGAAACTGTTAACAAGGGTTCAAGTCAGCTATGTTGCATAACACATACATACATCCACACAAGCCAACAGCAGATAATATTAAATCACAAATATGGTAACGGGCTATAGTGCATAACACAGAATCCTCATACCCCGGACGCTTTATATGGACATGGTTCGTCAGGACCTCCAACAGCCGAAGCTAAGTAGTAACATTAACATGATGCCTTCTAATTGCAGTCGCTGTACTCATACAGGAGAACGATCGCCTTACGGTGAGGATACAACTGTGCTACAAGCCCAGCTTCAGACGCAATCGTTAGGCAATGGTAATTTCTGTGTAGGAAAGGATGAAACAGCGTCTGTGCCACCAGTAAGTACAGATAGTAACGTTAGTATAAATCCCCTCGCACGGTCCCGCAGCCGGACAACTTTCTCACGGTTTCTGGAGGGAAATGCAGTAGGAATGCTCAACCGGTGTCGCTCATTCAGCCGACAAACTTTCAACCGGTTTTCCCCATTAAGCAACGAGTCGGAGTCAGAGGCCGAGCCTTCTCTTGTCTCTACTCCTCCCGTTACAGGGTCTGAGACGGCGAAGCTTCCCACCATTAGCTCTGACAAATTGAAAACTCTAGTCATTGGCGACTCCATTACCCGCAGTATTAGACTTAAAACGAATCATCCAGCGATCATACACTGTTTACCAGGCGGCAGGGCAACCGACGTTAAGGCTAATCTGAAGATGGTGCTGGATAAAGCTAAAACTGGCGAGTATAGAGATATTGTTATCCACGTCGGCACCAAAGATGTTAGGATGAAACAGTCAGAGATCACCAAGCGCAACATAGCTTCAGCGTGTAAATCAGCTAGAAAGATGTGTTGGCATCGGTAATCGTCTCTGGCCCCCTCCCAGTTAGGGGAGTGATGAGCTCTACAGCAGAGTCTCACGACTCAATCGCTGGTTGACAACTGGTTTCTGCCCCTCCCAAAAGATAGAATTTTGTAGATAATTGGCCCTCTTTCTGGGACTCACCCACAAACAGGACCAAGCCTGACCTGCGGAGGAATGACGGACTCCATCCTAGCTGGAGGGGTGCTCTCATCTTATCTACCAACATAGACAGGGCTCTAACTCCTCTAGCACCACAATGAAATAGGGTGCAGGCCAGGCAGCAGGCTGTTAGCCAGTCTGTCACTAGCACAGTCAACTCAGCTATCTCCATTGAGACCGTGTCTGTGCCTCGACCTAGGTTGGACAAAACTAAACGTGGCGGTGTTCGCCTTAGCAATCTCACTAGGATAAAGACCTCCTCCATTCCTGTCATTATTGAAAGAGATCATGATACCTCACATCTCAAAATAGGGCTACTTAATGTCAGATCCCTTACTTCAAAGGCAATTATAGTCAATGAACTTATCATAATCTTGATGTGATTGGCCTGACTGAAACATGGCTTTAGCTTGATGAATTTACTGTCTTCAATGAGGCCTCACCTCCTGGCTACACTAGTGACCATATCCCCAGTGCATCCTGCAGAGGTGTTGCTAACATTTACGATAGCAGATTTAAATTTACAAAAAAAAAAAAAAAAAACGTTTTCATCTTTTGAGCTTCTAGTCATGAAATCTATGTAGCCTACTCAATCACTTTTTTTTAGCTACTGTTTACAGGCCTCCTGGGCCATATACAGCGTTCCTCATTGAGTTCCCTGAATTCCTATCGGACCTTGTAGTCATAGCAGATAATATTCTAATTTTTTGGTGACTTTAATATTCACATGGAAAAGTCCACAGACCCACTCCAAAAGGCTTTCATCATCGACTCAGTGGGTTTTGTCCAACATGTCTCTGGACCTACTCACTGTCACAGTCATACTCTGGACCTAGTTTTGTCCCATAGGATAAATGTTGTGGATCTTAATGTTTTTCCTCATAATCCTGGACTATCGGACCACCATTTTATTACGTTTGCAATTGCAACAAATAATCTGCTCAGACCGCAACCAAGGAACATCAAAAGTCGTCCTATAAATTCACAGACGACACAAAGATTCTTTGATGTCCTTCCAGACTCCCTCTGTCTACCCACACCAAACTGGAAGTCTTCCGACTAGCTTGGAAAGACAGTACCGTGCAGTATCGAAGAGCCCTTGCTGCTGCTCGATCATCCTATTTTTCCAACTTAATTGAGGAAAATAAGAACAATCCGAAATTCGTTTTTGATACTGTCGCAAAGCTAACTACAAAGCAGCATTCCCCAAGAGAGGATGGCTTTCACTTCAGCAGTAATAAATTCATGAACTTCTTTGAGGAAAAGATGATTATTAGAAAGCAAATTACGGACTCCTCTTTAAATCTGCGTATTCCTTCAAAGCGTATTCAAAGCTTTTGTCCTGAGTCTGCACAACTCTGCCAGGACCTAGGATCAAGAGAGACACTCAAGTGTCCTTCTGTAGCTACATATATCTCTTGACACACATGACTGTAAGTGAAAATCTGCTAAATGGCATATATTATATTAAGTGTTTTAGTACTATATCTCTTGACACAACGTTCATGGCAAACGTTCCATACTGGACCCTATTCCAACTAAACTACTGAAAGAGCTGCTTCTTGTGCTTGGCCCTCCTATGTTGAACATAATAAACGGATCTCTATCCACCGGATGTGGACCAAACTCACTAAAAGTGGCAGTAATAAAGCCTCTCTTGAAAAAGCCAAACCTTGACCCAGAAAATATAAAAACTATCGGCCTATATCGAATCTTCCATTCCTCTCAATTTTTTTAGAAAAGGCTGTTGCGCAGCAACTCACTGCCTTCCTGAAGACAAACAATGAATACAAAATGCTTCAGTCTGTTTTAGACCCCATCATAGCACTGAGACTGCACTTGTGAAGGTGGTAAATGATCTTGTAATGGCATCAGACCGAGGCTCTGCATCTGTCCTCGTGCTCCTAGACCTTAGTACTGCTTTTTTTTGTGAATATAAGTATGCTCTCTCTAATTCTCTCTTTCACTCTTTCTTTCTCTCTCTCGGGAGGACATGAGCCCTGGGACCATGCCTCATGACTACCTGGCATGATGACTCCTTGCTGTCCCCAGTCCACCTGGCTGTGCTGCTGCTCCAGTTTCAACTGTTCTGCCTGTGATTATTATTATTTGACCATGCTGGTCATTTATGAACATTTGAACATCTTGGCCATGTTCTGTAATAATCTCCACACGGCACAGCCAGAAGAGGACTGGCCACCCCACATAGCCTGGTTCCTCTCTAGGTTTCTTCCTAGGTTTTGGCCTTTCTAGGGAGTTTTTCCTAGCCACCGTGCTTCTACACCTGCATTGCTTGCTGTTTGGGGTTTTAGGCTGGGTTTCTGTACAGCACTTTGAGATATCAGCTGATGTACGAAGGGCTATATAAATACATTTGATTTGATTTGATTTGATTCACCGCGATTTGCAGTCGAACTAGAGATTCCGAATCAGTGAAACAGAAACAAGGTCGGCACAGTTCCTACACCCGCTATCACTAATTCTGACATCTTGGGGAGATGAGAGTCGTAGGCTGAACCAATTATAGGGTACGAACCTAGAAAGCCTGAGCTTATTGTAGTCCCATTGTATTACGACCGGTGGTAGCCGGTAGCAAAGGGTAAGTCCTAGGGGTAAGACCCGGGTGGGGTTGGTTACCTGCTATACCTGTAACGAGAGGGTGAAAGTCTCAGCCGCAGTGGCCATGCGGCAGTAGAGTGGGTGTGGATGGATAAAGTGACATGCTTGTGTACTAGGATAAAATGTTGCCATTCAGGGTTAGAAGAAAAGCAAAAAGATACTCAAACGCTGTTGGATTTGGGTGTATTAGCAGTAGCAATAAAGAATAATGAGACTATAAGGAGTACCAGTACTGAGTCAATGTGTGCAGGTACCAGGTAGTTGAGGTAATATGTACATGTAGTTCGGGGAAAAAGTGACGAGGCAATCAGGATGGAGGTTACATCTCTTCACCCAGGGAGCTCACACACACACACACACACACACACACACACACACACACACACACACACACACACACACACACACACACACACACACACACACACACACACACACACACACAGGGAGGGAATGTTGTGTTTGTTTAATATTGTTTTAGGACTATGGAAATGGACAATATGATGAGCCTATGGATTATGAAAACAACAACAATAAATGGGAAAATGGGAGGAGAAATGACTAGAGACTTTCTGCATCCTTTGACTCTCTATGTCCCCTATCTTCCAGGCCGGCTCGGTCCTCCCCTCCCGCTCCGTGGCTCGACGACTCATTGCGAGCTCACAGAACAGGGCTCCGGGCAGCCGAGCGGAAATGGAGGAAAACTCGCCTCCCTGCGGACCTGGCATCCTTTCACTCCCTCCTCTCTACATTTTCCTCCTCTGTCTCTGCTGCTAAAGCCACTTTCTACCACTCTAAATTCCAAGCATCTGCCTCTAACCCTAGGAAGCTCTTTGCCACCTTCTCCTCCCTCCTGAAATCTCCTCCCCTCCTCCCTCTCTGCAGATGACTTCGCCAACCATTTTGAAAAGAAGGTCGACGACATCCGATCCTCGCTTGCTAAGTCAAACGACACCGCTGGTTCTGCTCACACTGCCCTACCCTGTGCTCTGACCTCTTCTCCCTCTCTCTCCAGATGAAATCTCGCTGCCTTGTGACGGCCGGCCGCCCAACAACCTGCCCCGCCTCGACCCTATCCTATCCCCTCCTCTTCTCCAGACCATTTCCGGAGACCTTCTCCCTTACCCTCACCTCGCTCATCAACTCATCCCTGACCGCTGGCTACGTCCCTTCCGTCTTCAAGAGAGCGAGAGTTGCACCCTTCTGAAAAAACCTACACTCGATCCCTCCGATGTCAACAACTACAGACCAGTATCCCTTCTTCTTTCTCTCCAAACTCTTGAACGTGCCGTCCTGGCCAGCTCTCCCGCTATCTCTCAGAATGACCTTCTTGATCCAAATCAGTCAGGTTTCAAGACTAGTCATTCAACTGAGACTGCTCTTCTCTGCATCACGGAGGCGCTCCGCACTGCTAAAGCTAACTCTCTCCTCTGCTCATCCTTCTAGACCTATCGGCTGCCTTCGATACTGTGAACCATCAGATCCTCCTCTCCACCCTCTCCGAGTGCTGGGTATCTCCCGGCGCGGCCCACGCTTGATTGCGTCCTACCTGACAGGTCGCTCCTACCAGGTGGCGTGGCGAGAATCTGTCTCCTCACCACGCCACCACTGGTGTCCCCAGGGCTCTGTTCTAGGCCCTCTCCTATTCTCGCTATACACCAAGTCACTTGGCTCTGTCATAACCTCACATGGTCTCTCCTATCATTGCTATGCAGACGACACACAATTAATCTTCTCCTTTCCCCTTCTGATGACCAGGTGGCGACCGCATCTCTGCATGTCTGGCAGACATATCAGTGTGGATGACGGATCACCACCTCAAGCTGAACCTCGGCAAGACGGAGCTGCTCTTCCTCCCGGGGAAGGACTGCCCGTTCCATGATCTCGCCATCACGGTTGACAACTCCATTGTGTCCTCCTCCCAGAGCGCTAAGAACCTTGGCGTGATCCTGGACAACACCCTGTCGTTCTCAACTAACATCAAGGCGGTGGCCCGTTCCTGTAGGTTCATGCTCTACAACATCCGCAGAGTACGACCCTGCCTCACACAGGAAGCGGCGCAGGTCCTAATCCAGGCACTTGTCATCTCCCGTCTGGATTACTGCAACTCGCTGTTGGCTGGGCTCCCTGCCTGTGCCATTAAACCCCTACAACTCATCCAGAACGCCGCAGCCCGTCTGGTGTTCAACCTTCCCAAGTTCTCTCACGTCACCCCCCGCCTCCTCCGCTCTCTCCACTGGCTTCCAGTTGAAGCTCGCATCCGCTACAAGACCATGGTGCTTGCCTACGGAGCTGTGAGGGGAACGGCACCTCAGTACCTCCAGGCTCTGATCAGGCCCTCTACACCCAAACAAGGGCACTGCGTTCATCCACCTCTGGCCTGCTCGCCTCCCTACCACTGAGGAAGTACAGTTCCCGCTCAGCCCAGTCAAAACTGTTCGCTGCTCTGGCTCCCCAATGGTGGAACACACTCCCTCACGACGCCAGGACAGCGGAGTCAATCACCACCTTCCGGAGACACCTGAAACCCCACCTCTTTAAGGAATACCTAGGATAGGATAAAGTAATCCTTCTCACCCCCCCTTAAAAGATTTAGATGCACTATTGTAAAGTGGCTGTTCCACTGGATGTCATAAGGTGAATGCACCAATTTGTAAGTCGCTCTGGATAAGAGCGTCTGCTAAATGACTTAAATGTAAATGTAAATGTAAGTATTGTTTAACTCACTGACCAGGACCCATGAGTTCTTACCTTTGTTCAGTAGAAAAGTCTCCCTCTCTAAACTCTATAGGTAGAATTATAGACCGGTCACTCTTCATGGACACACAGCTGGGAACAGGGGAGGCTGGTCTCTCCTGCTGGATTGGTCTTCAACACAACAGAGACAAACATTACATCTCTCATCTACTCTGAGCTCAGATGGGGAAACATAAGAAGAGTTTCATTCCGTAAGGCTATATATCTCTTTTCAGAAATGTTCATGAATTAGCTTTTATTGTTTAAAGAAGTTATGTTTATGTTGTTTTTTTTTTCTAAATGAGATGACACTTCTATAAACCAATGAGGAGATGGTACGTGGGTACCTGCTTCTATAAACCAATGAGGAGATGGCACGTGGGTACCTGCTTCTATAAACCAATGAGGAGATGCAGCGCGAACTGCGTCACAAATAGAACTGACTTCTCGACGCTCGTTGGCGCGCGAGAGCAGTGTGTCATTTTTATAACTAAATTAATTTAGCGACGCGAGCGTTGTAGTCAGTCTGTCAGCCCCGCTAAAAGGCTGGTGTCGTTACTCTGCCTTCTCCGGGGGATGTTGAGGTAAATTTACTAACCGGGAGGGTTGAATTATGTAATTTATTGGAGGGCTGGAAGACGCACTTTCGAGGTTGTTTACTCACAATATCAGATATTAAATAGATTTTTTATAATGAATGTATACTGAGGTTGAGGTTCTGACTAGTGATTATTTACCCGGGGTTCAATAGCTGCTATTGAGGCACCCTGAAAATAATATTCAAAAGTTTGGTCCTTGGACACAGAGGGGTTAAACACTAACGTTACCGTCCATCTAGTGAAGAGAGGAGAACCGGACAGAGGTAGCCAGCATCCGTCATTGAGAGAGGGAGAAGCCCTCCACGGGATTTAACAGGTGGAAGAAACAACCGGGGAGCTCCATCGGTCCACAAGAAATGCAGACAGCCGGTGATGATGTAGTGGTAGCTATGGTAACTAGGATGCTGCTGGTAGAGTAGCTATGGTAACCAGGATGCTGCTGGTAGAGTAGCTAGCTAGCTTACCGAGCTGTACCGACTAGCTAGGATAACTAGGATGCTGCTGGTAGAGTAGAAAGCTAGCTTACCGAGCTGTACCGACTAGCTAGGATAACGAGGATGCTGCTGGTAGAGTAGCTAGCTAGCTTACCGAGCTGTACCGACTAGCTAGGATAACAAGGATGCTGCTGGTAGAGTAACTAGCTAGATTACCGAGATGATGAATCCGGTGAACCACAAAATGAAACAAGGACAGAGAGTGAAAAGGATCTGGCTACACTCATACTGTCCCTGACCGTAAAGCAAAAAGCAAATTGAACAATACACTTCGGCGTCTCAACACTGTAACAAACTCCGTTGTTATTCCCCAAGATCACCTCAGTCCACTCTGCGCGTAACCGGACAATATCCTTGGTGCCACACCGAACGGGGACGCGGACAGTACTGTACAGGGACGCGGACAGTTCTCTACGGGGACGCGGACAGTTCTGTACGGGGACGAGGACAGTTCTCTACGGGGACGTGGACAGTACTGTACAGGGACGCGGACAGTTCTCTACGGGGACGCGGACAGTTCTGTACGGGGACGAGGACAGTTCTCTACGGGGACGTGGACAGTACTGTACAGGGACGCGGACAGTTCTCTACGGGGACGAGGACAGTTCTGTACGGGGACGTGGACAGTTCTCTACGGGGACGCGGACAGTTCTAACAACGGGACGCTAACAGTTCTCTACGGGACAGCTGTACCACAGTTCTGTACGGGACGCGGACAGTTCTGTACGGGACGTGGACAGTTCTCTACGGGACGCCACAGTTCTGTACGGGACGCTGACAGTTCTGTACGGGACGCTGACAGTTCTGTACGGGACGTGGACAGTTCTGTACGGGGACGTGGACAGTTCTCTACGGGACGTGGACAGTTCTGTACGGGGACGCCGGACAGTTCTGTACGGGGACGAGGACAGTTCTCTACGGGACGTGGACAGTTCTCTACGGGACGTGGACAGTTCTGTACGGGGACGTGGACAGTTCTGTACGGGACGCGGACAGTTCTGTACGGGGACGCGGACAGTTCTGTACGGGGACGGGACAGTTCTGTACGGGGACGCGGACAGTTCTGTACGGGACGGGACAGTTCTGTACGGGGACGACAGTTCTGTACGGGACGCGGACAGTTCTGTACGGGACGTGGACAGTTCTGTACGGGGACGTGGACAGTTCTGTACGGGGACGCGGACAGTTCTGTACGGGACGCGGGTCAGTTCTGTACGGGACGCGGACAGTTCTGTACGGGACGTGGACAGTTCTCTACGGGGACGTGGACAGTTCTCTACGGGGACGCGGACAGTTCTGTACGGGGACGTGGACAGTTCTCTACGGGATGCGGACAGTTCTGTACGGGACGCGGACAGTTCTGTACGGCGAGGACAGTTCTCTTTGGGGACAGTTCTGTACGGGGACGCGGACAGTTCTGTACGGGACGCATGACAGTTCTGTACGGGACGCGGACAGTTCTGTACGGGGACGCGGACAGTTCTGTACGGGACGCGGACAGTTCTACGGGACGGGGACAGTTCTGTACGGGACGCGGGACAGTTCTGCGGGACGTGGACAGTTCTGTACGGGGACGGGGACAGTTCTGTACGGGACGTGGACAGTTCTCTACGGGACGTGGACAGTTCTGTACGGGACGGTGACAGTTCTGTACAGGGACGCGGACAGTTCTTGGGGACGCGGACAGTTCTGTACGGGGACGGGGACAGTTCTGTACGGGACGCTGGACAGTTCTCTAACGCTGACAGTTCTGTACAGGGACGCTGACAGTTCTGTACGGGACGCGGACAGTTCTGTACAGGGAAGCGGACAGTTCTCACGGGACGCTGGACAGTTCTGTACGGGGACGCGGACAGTTCTGTACGGGGACGCACAGTTCTGTACGGGACGCTTGACAGTTCTGTACGGGGACGCGGACAGTTCTCTACGGGGACGTGGACAGTTCTGTAGGGGGACGCGGACAGTTCTGTACGGGGAGGAGGACAGTTCTCTACGGGGACGTGGACAGTTCTCTACTGGGACGTGGACAGTTCTCTACGGGGACGTGGACAGTTCTCTACGGGGACGCGGACAGTTCTGTACGGGGACGCGGACAGTTCTGTACGGGGACGTGGACAGTTCTCTACGGGGACGCGGACAGTTCTGTACGGGGACGCGGACAGTTCTGTACGGGGACGCGCGCAGTGCAGCACAATCAACTAAACCCAGTCTTTACAGTGGGTTACATTAGTAATATTATTTTTTTATTATTATGTAAAACAAACATTTTAAGTTTTTTTATAACAATATGTTGAGATCTGGGACCATATCGCCAAAGTGTCTCAGAGTAGAAAATTGGTCGTATAAGTGCTGATGTAACGGTTGTGAAACGGCTAGCTTAGTTAGCGGTGCGCGCTAAATGGCGTTTCAATCGGTGACGTCACTTGCTCTGAGACCTTGAAGTAGTGGTTCCATTTGCTCTGCAAGGGCCGCGGCTTTTGTGGAGCGATGGGTAACGATGCTTCGAGGGTGACTGTTGTTGATGTGTGCAGAGGGTCCCTGGTTAGTGCCCAGGTATGGGCGAGGGGACGGTCTAAAGTTATACTGTTACACTAAGAATAAAGACATTTTACACTTATGGGTATAAGTGGGTGGGTAACTATGCATGAAGTCTCTAGTCCCACCTAGTCGGCAGATATTTAGGACACCTCGTGAGCTGTCCTAAGTAGTTAAGAGTTAACAGCAGCTGTCCTACGTAGTTAAGAGTTAACAACAGCTGTCCTAAGTAGTTAAGAGTTAACAGCAGCTGTCCTAAGTAGTTAAGAGTTAACAGCAGCTGTCCTAAGTAGTTAAGAGTTAACAGCAGGTGTCCTAAGTAGTTAAGAGTTAACAGCAGCTGTCCTAAGTAGTTAAGAGTTAACAGCAGGTGTCTTGATAATACTATAGAATAATGCAGTGAGTCAGTGGTTCCTGAGCCACATGTAATTGCTTTGAGTAGTTAAAATAATGTTTTATATTTGATATGATCAATACATTAATAATATAGAACTACATGCAACAGTATGTCTTGTGCTTTTGGCAATGATTTATGTATAATATGTTAACAAGTGTAATAAGTCATAGCATTTTGTCTTCACAGCAATTTGATTTCTGAAGACTAACTTTTTCATTTGGAGCACTGGTTCTACCAAAAAAAACTTGTTCTGATGGAGGGCTAATCCTCAAAACATTAACCTTTTAGTGGTTCCAACCAAAAATATATAACTTTTATTGATTTCATATATTAAGGAAGTGATAGAAGCCTTTTTGGTTCTAGAAGGAACCTTCTGTTCTTAGAGTGTGTAATAATAAACACGTTGTTCTTCTGATGATTTAATTATCTACATCATGTTATTTCAAGTTCTACCTTTGGAGCACAACATCCTGTTGTTAAAAATAATCCTAAATTGGTTAATTGAAGTTAATTAAATTTTTTAGTTTTACCTTCATTTAACCAGGCAAGAAGAACATATTCTTATTTTCAATGACAGCCTGGGAACAGTGGGTTAACTGCCTGTTCAGGGGCAGAACGACAGATTTGTACCTTGTCAGCTCGGGGGTTTGAACTCGCAACCTTCCGGTTACTAGTCCAACGCTCTAACCACTAGGCTACGCTGCCATATTACACCCTAGGCATCTAGGGTGTAATATGTGTTAGATGAAAATGAACATTGTATGCAACGTTGTAGGCAACATTATTGGCAAGGGACTTTGCCTACTATGCCAAAGATATTTAGAGTTGTTAAACAGAAGTGTTGATATAACGGTTATATTGTCTAAAAGATGCATTCTATTATATAAGGCAAGAATTAAGAATAGGCAAAGTGGTCGTGTCATGTGAAAATTCTATCAAATGTCTTACATTGCAACGAGTACAGTCAGGGTGCCGCGAACCCCTGCAGAACCTCCACAGACCCCGTATTGAGAACCCCTGCAGTACCTCCACAGACCCCGGATTGAGAACCCCTGCAGTACCTCCACAGACCCCGGATTGAGAACCCCTGCAGTACCTCCACAGACCCCGGATTGAGAACCCCTGCAGTACCTCCACAGACCCCGGATTGAGAACCCCTGCAGTACCTCCACAGACCCCGGATTGAGAACCCCTGCAGTACCTCCCCAGACCCCGGATTGAGAACCCCTGATTTAGCAGATGCTCTTATCCAGAGTGATTTACAGTAAGTGCTTTCATCTTAATTAAGATAGCTACGTGAATATATATACCCATCTAAAATCTATTAGTTAAAAATCTGAGAACAGTAATATTGAAGGTACCCATAAGCAACCATTTCTGATTAAAAAACAAATGTGAACATTTTGGAAATAAACTCATAATAATGATATCAAAAATTGTCATCTCACCTGTTAGCTTTGGTGTCATGTTCCCCAGAGAGACTAATTTTAGAGGCAGGGACCCCCTCCTCTCTCTCCCCAGAGAGACTCATTTTAGAGGCAGGGTCCCCCTCCTTTCTCTCCCAAGAGAGACTCATTTTAGAGCACTGAACCCTAAACAGATATCCAAAATGTTGTTTGTGGTTAGCACAGTAATTATTTAATGTCAATTGTTATAATTTATTATTTATCTCTTATAAAACATTTACTAACAGACACAGAAACAATTAGATGATTTAATGCATCACATGAAAACGTAGTTGTGACATTTCATCTCCATGGTAACTGTTGGTAATAATAATAAGTCACTGTTTGTTAAGGTAGTGTAACGGTTCTCTTGTGGTGAAGGAGAGTCGGATCAAAATGCAGCGTGATGATGATTCATGATATTTTAATGAAGGAAAAAAACTATACAATAAGAAACTACAAAATAATGAAATGTGAAAACCGAAACAGCCCTATCTGGTGCCAAAACAAAGACAATCACCCACAAAACACTCCCGGACGCACATCAAAACAATAGGGAGGGTCCGGGTGGGCGTCTGTCCATGGTGGCGGCTCTGGCGCGGGACGTGGACTCCACTCAATCAATGTCTTAGTCCCTCCTCGCGTCCTAGGATAGTCCACCCTCGCCGCCGACCATGGCCTAGTAGTCCTCACCCAGAACCCCACTGGACTGAGGGGAAGCTCGGCACTGAGAGGAAGCTCGGCACTGAGAGGAAGCTCGGCACTGAGAGGAAGCTCGGCACTGAGAGGAAGCTCGGCACTGAGAGGAAGCTCGGCACTGAGAGGAAGCTCGGCACTGAGAGGAAGCTCGGCACTGAGAGGAAGCTCAGCACTGAGAGGAAGCTCAGGCAGGTAGATAGATCTGGCAGATCCTGGCTGGCTGGCGGTTCTGGCAGATCCTGGCTAACTGGCGGATCTGGAAGAGTCTGGCTGACTGGCGGATCTGGAAGAGTCTGGCTGACTGGTGGATCTTTAAGAGTCTGGCTGACTGGTGGATCTTTAAGAGTCTGGCTGACTGGTGGATCTTTAAGAGTCTGGCTGACTGGCAGATCTGGAAGAGTCTGGCTGACTGGTGGATCCTGGCAGACTGACGGATCTGGCTGCTCCACGCTGACTGGCAGCTCTGGCTGCTCCACGCTGACTGGCGGCTCTGGCTGCTCCACGCTGACTGGCGGCTCTGGCTGCTCCACGCTGACTGGCGGCTCTGGCTGCTCCACGCTGACTGGCGGCTCTGGCTGCTCCACGCTGACTGGCGGCTCTGGCTGCTCCACGCTGACTGGCGGCTCTGGCTGCTCCACGCTGACTGGCGGCTCTGGCTGCTCCACGCTGACTGGCGGCTCTGGCTGCTCCACGCTGACTGGCGGCTCTGGCTGCTCCACGCTGACTGGCGGCTCTGGCTGCTCCACGCTGACTGGCGGCTCTGGCTGCTCCACGCTGACTGGCGGCTCTGGCTGCTCCACGCTGACTGGCGGCTCTGGCTGCTCCACGCTGACTGGCGGCTCTGGCTGCTCCACGCTGACTGGCGGCTCTGGCTGCTCCACGCTGACTGGCGGCTCTGGCTGCTCCACGCTGACTGGCGGCTCTGGCTGCTCCATGTAGGCTGACAGCTCTGACGGCTTCTTACAGACTGGCAGCTCCTTGCAGACTGGCAGCTCCTTGCAGACTGGCAGCTCTGGCTGCTCCATGTAGACTGGCAGCTCTGGCTGCTTCATGCAGACTGGCAGCTCTGGCTGCTCCATGCAGACTGGCAGCTCTGGCTGCTCCATGCAGACTGGCAGCTCTGGCTGCTTCATGCAGACTGGCAGCTCTGGCAGCGCTGAACAGGAGGGAGACTCCGGCAGCGCTGGAGATGAGGAAGGCTCTGGCAGCGCTAGATAGGCGGGAGACTCCGGCAGCGCTGTAGAGGAGGAAGTCTCTGGCTGCGCTGAACAGGCGGGAGACTCCGGCAGCGCTGGAGAGGCGAGGCGCACTGTAGGCCTGATGCGTGGTGCTGGCAGTGGTGGGACTGGGCCGAGAACACGCACAGGAAGCCTGGTGCGGGGAGCTGCCACCGGAGGGCTGGTGCGTGAAGGTGGTACTGGATAGACCGGACCGTGCAGGCGCACTGGAGCTCTTGAGCACCGAGCCTGCCCAACCTTACCTGGCTCGATGCCCACTCTAGCCCGGCCGATACGACTTTGCTAGATACCCCCACTAAGCCACACAACCAATACCTAACAAAACCCCAAGACAAAACACACCACAATAAACCCATGTCACACCCCGGCCTGACTAAATAAATAAAGACAAACACAATATACTTCGACCAGGGCGTGACATGGAGTTATAGACAGTACAACAATAATAACAATAATAATAATAATAATAATAATAATAATAAGTCACTGTTTATTAAGGTAGTTATAGACAGTACAGCAACAATAATAATAATAATAATAGTAATAATAATAATAATAATAATAATAAGTCACTGTTAATTAAGGTAGTTATAGACAGTACAGCAACAATAATAATAATAATAATAGTAATAATAATAATAATAATAATAATAAGTCACTGTTTGTTAAGGTAGTTATAGACAGTACAGCAACAATAACAATAATAATAATAATAATAATAGTAATAATAATAATAATAATAATAATAAGTCACTGTTTGTTAAGGTAGTTATAGACAGTACAAACAACAATAATAATAATAATAATAATAATAATAATAAGTCACTGTTTGTTAAGGTAGTTATAGACAGTACAGCAACAATAATAATAATAATAATAATAAGTCACTGTTTGTTAAGGTAGTTATAGACAGTACAGCAACAATAATAATAATAATAATAATAATAACAATAACAATAATAATAAGTCACTGTTTGTTAATGTAGTTATAGACAGTACAGCAACAATAATAATAATAATAATAATAATAATAATAATAATAATAATAATAATAATAAGTCACTGTTTGTTAAGGTAGTTATAGACAGTACAGCAACAATAATAATAATAATAATAATAAGTCACTGTTTGTTAAGGTAGTTATAGACAGTACAGCAACAATAATAATAATAATAATAATAATAATAATAATAAGTCACTGTTTGTTAAGGTAGTTCTAGACAGTACAGTAACAATAATAATAATAATAATAATAATAATAACAATAATAACAATAATAAGTCACTGTTTGTTAAGGTAGTTATAGACAGTACAGCAACAATAATAATAATAAGTCACTGTTTGTTAAGGTAGTTATAGACAGTACAGCAACAATAATAATAATAATAATAATAATAATAATAATAATAATAATAATAATAAGACACTGTTTGTTAAGGTAGTTATAGACAGTACAGCAACAACAACAACAATAATAATAATAAGTCACTGTTTGTTAATGTAGTTATAGACAGTACAGCAATAATAATAATAATAATAATAATAATAATAATAATAATAATAATAATAAGTCACTGTTTGTTAAGGTAGTTATAGACAGTACAGCAACAATAATAATAATAATAATAATAACCAAGTCACTGTTTGTTAACCAGATATAACCAGTACAGCAACAACAATAATAATAATAATAATAATAATAATAATAATAATAATAATAAGTCACTGTTTGTTAAGGTAGTTATAGACAGTACAGCAACAACAATAATAATAATAATAAGTCACTGTTTGTTAAGGTAGTTATAGACAGTACAGCAACAATAATAATAATAATAATAATAATAATAATAATAATAATAATAATAAGTCACTGTTTGTTAAGGTAGTTATAGACAGTACAGCAACAATAATAATAATAATAATAATAATAATAATAATAATAATAATAAGTCACTGTTTGTTAAGGTAGTTATAGACAGTACAGCAACAACAATAATAAATAATAATAATAACAATAATAATAATAATAATAATAAGTCACTGTTTGTTAAGGTATTTATAGACAGTACAGCAACAATAATAATAATAATAATAATAAGTCACTGTTTGTTAAGGTAGACAGTACAGCAACACCAGGCCATGTCTCACAATTATTTGTATTAATCAAAGTAGAATACTTTCAATCTGTTATTTACTAAACGTATCTGAGAATAAAGGCAGAAGGGATAAAACGATCATCTGAGGGGGAAATCATTGATCCATTCTGAAAGTTTATTTGCCATAAGTTAGTGATATGTTATATAATGTAAAGTAGACTAGGTTATAATGTATAGTGGTGGGTTGTTAGTGATATGTTATATAATGTAAAGTAGACTAGGTTATAATGTATAGTAGTGGGTTGTTAGTGATATGTTATATAATGTAAAGTAGACTAGGTTATAATGTATAGTGGTGGGTTGTTAGTGGTATGTTATATAATGTAAAGTAGACTAGGTTATAATGTATAGTAGTGGTTTGTTAGTGATATGTTATATAATGTAAAGTAGACTAGGTTATAATGTATAGTAGTGGTTTGTTAGTGATATGTAGATGTTATATAATGTAAAGTAGACTAGGTTATAATGTATAGTAGTGGTTTGTTAGTGATATGTAGATGTTATATTATGTAAAGTAGGCTAGGTTATAATGTATAGTAGTGGTTTGTTAGTGATATGTAGATGTTATATTATGTAAAGTAGACTAGGTTATAATGTATAGTAGTGGTTTGTTAGTGATATGTAGATGTTATATTATGTAAAGTAGGCTAGGTTATAATGTATAGTAGTGGTTTGTTAGTGATATGTAGATGTTATATTATGTAAAGTAGACTAGGTTATAATGTATAGTAGTGGGTTGTTAGTGATATGTAGATGTTATATTATGTAAAGTAGGCTAGGTTATAATGTATAGTAGTGGGTTGGTAGTGATATGTAGATGTTATATTATGTAAAGTAGACTAGGTTATAATGTATACTAGCAATTTGTTAGTGATATGTAGATGTTATATTATGTAAAGTAGACTAGGTTATAATGTATACTAGCAATTTGTTAGTGATATGCAGATCGAGGTCTATACCTCAGCTATAACCTACATATCATAGATGCCCAGTCTAAACCTGTTCAGATCAGTTCACATAATGTTATAGTCCTTCCAGTAGCAGGACAGAGAATGTACTGTATATAACCTACATATCATAGATGACCAGTCTAAACCTGTTCAGATCAGTTCACATAATGTTATAGTCCTTCCAGTAGCAGGACAGAGAATGTATGTATATAACCTACATATCATAGATGACCAGTCTAAACCTGTTCAGATCAGTTCACATAATGTTATAGTCCTTCCAGTAGCAGGACAGAGAATGTACTGTATATAACCTACATATCATAGATGACCAGTCTAAACCTGTTCAGATCAGTTCACATAATGTTATAGTCCTTCCAGTAGCAGGACAGAGAATGTACTGTATATAACCTACATATCATAGATGACCAGTCTAAACCTGTTCAGATCAGTTCACAGAGACCATCAGGTTTGTCAGCATGATAAGTGATCATAACTCCAACCTACTCTGACTATTTAATGTCTGACATCGACTAACCTTATAATAGTGTGTAGAAAGCCAAGACCAACGAGAGTTTGCCCATCTTTCCTACGTCTCAACACATTTATCTGACTTCTAATGTACTGAGAAATATGTGCCACAGTTTCAACAGCCATTTTATAACTGCGTAGGCTACAAACATACTTTTAATTTCATATGAAGAAATCACATAACTTACAGTCACTGGAGCAGACGCCTGTTTTCTTACAGATGAAGTAGCTTTCATAGACAACTCATTCAACCAGCCTAAACAACAGTAAATAAAAGATGTCAAATGGTCAAAAGTGAATCCTGATAGAGTCATATACATTAGAGAGAGGTATATATATCCTGATAGAGTCATATACATTAGAGAGAGGTATATATATCCTGATAGAGTCATACACATTAGAGAGAGGTATATATATCCTGATAGAGCCATATACATGAAAGACAGGTGTTTTGCTACAGATGTAGGATCTTAATTTGAGACAGTTTACTGAAGCAGAAAAATTATGTGGATTATAATTAACATTTTAAAGTGTAAAGTGGAAATGACAAACTTCAGAAGCCTTTTAAAACATCAAATACACTACAAGTTTTAGTTTTCCTGCAACAGGGTGATCAAAATCAGATCCTACATCTGTACAGAGATGATGTCTTTATCTGAAAAATGAAGTTTGAGTTATTAGCAATGAAGTTGCAACTGTCAGCTGCTGTAAACCTAAGTGACTGGATGTTATAGACCCCAATCTGAACAGTTTCTTCCCGTGGTTATAGCCTTTAGCTCTATGCTCACTCTACCTAGTTCAATATATTGTTGTACGTAAACTTTGTGCAAACTCCACCGCCTGTATTCTGTCTCTTAATGTTTTCTTTCACAAGCAGCACCATGTCACCATGTTAAATAATGTGTACAGATGTAGGATCTTTCCAACTCTGAGGACATGTCATTGTGATGTCATTTATTACATTTCAACCTGTTGATAAAGGCAACTAGAAGGCTGAACCCAGAAGACAACTCTAAATCAACACTTACTGATATTATCCTAAAATCCTTTCACTCGTATTATTGTGTCTCTTTGTTCAACGAATGTCTGGCAGCCTGTGATGTTAATATAGTTGAAAACAGCAGGCAGGGAGGTCAACACCCTACAGGCAGCCTGTGATGTTAATATAGTTGAAAACAGCAGGCAGGGAGGTAAACACCCTACAGGCAGCCTGTGATGTTAATATAGTTGAAAACAGCAGGCAGGAGGTCAACACCCTACAGGCAGTCTGTGATGTTAATATAGTTGAAAACAGCAGATGTTAATATAGTTGAAAACAGCAGGCAGGGAGGTCAACACCCTACAGGCAGCCTGTGATGTTAATATAGTTGAAAACAGCAGGCAGGGAGGTCAACACCCTACAGGCAGCCTGTGATGTTAATATAGTTGAAAACAGCAGGCAGGGAGGTCAACACCCTACAGGCAGCCTGTGATGTTAATATAGTTGAAAACAGCAGGCAGGGAGGTCAACACCCTACAGGCAGCCTGTGATGTTAATATAGTTGAAAACAGCAGGCAGGGAGGTCAACACCCTACAGGCAGCCTGTGCAATATAGTTTAAAACAGTGGACAGGGAGGTCAACACCCTACAGGCAGCCTGTGATGTTAATATAGTTGAAAACAGCAGGCAGGGAGGTCAACACCCTACAGGCAGCCTGTGCTGTTAATATAGTTGAAAACAGCAGGCAGGGAGGTCAACACCCTACAGGCAGCCTGTGATGTTAATATAGTTGAAAACAGCAGGCAGGGAGGTCAACACCCTACAGGCAGCCTGTGCTGTTAATATAGTTGAAAACAGCAGGCAGGGAGGTCAACACCCTACAGGCAGCCTGTGATGTTAATATAGTTGAAAACAGCAGGCAGGGAGGTCAACACCCTACAGGCAGCCTGTGATGTTAATATAGTTGAAAACAGCAGGCAGGGAGGTCAACACCCTACAGGCAGCCTGTGATGTTAATATAGTTGAAAACAGCAGGCAGGGAGGTCAACACCCTACAGGCAGCCTGTGATGTTAATATAGTTGAAAACAGCAGGCAGGGAGGTCAACACCCTACAGGCAGCCTGTGATGTTAATATAGTTGAAAACAGCAGGCAGGGAGGTCAACACCCTACAGGCAGCCTGTGATGTTAATATAGTTGAAAACAGCAGGCAGGAGGTCAACACCCTAGGCAGCCTGTGATGTTAATATAGTTGAAAACAGCAGGCAGGGAGGTCAACACCCTACAGGCAGCCTGTGATGTTAATATAGTTGAAAACAGCAGACAGGGAGGTCAACACCTACAGGCAGCCTGTGCTGTTAATATAGTTGAAAACAGCTGGCAGGGAGGTAAACACCCTACAGGCAGCCTGTGCTGTTAATATAGTTGAAAACAGCAGGCAGGGAGGTCAACACCCTACAGGCAGCCTGTGATGTTAATATAGTTGAAAACAGCAGACAGGGAGGTCAACACCCTACAGGCAGCCTGTGCTGTTAATATAGTTGAAAACAGCAGACAGGGAGGTCAACACCCTACAGGCAGCCTGTGATGTTAATATAGTTGAAAACAGCAGGCAGGGAGGTCAACACCCTACAGGCAGCCTGTGCTGTTAATATAGTTGAAAACAGCAGGCAGGGAGGTCAACACCCTACAGGCAGCCTGTGCTGTTAATATAGTTGAAAACAGCAGGCAGGGAGGTCAACACCCTACAGGCAGCCTGTGCTGTTAATATAGTTGAAAACAGCAGGCAGGGAGGTCAACACCCTACAGGCAGCCTGTGATGTTAATATAGTTGAAAACAGCAGGCAGGGAGGTCAACACCCTACAGGCAGCCTGTGCTGTTAATATAGTTGAAAACAGTGGACAGGGAGGTCAACACCCTACAGGCAGCCTGTGCTGTTAATATAGTTGAAAACAGCAGGCAGGAGGTCAACACCCTACGGCAGCCTGTGCTGTTAATATAGTTGAAAACAGCAGGCAGGGAGGTCAACACCCTACAGGCAGCCTGTGATGTTAATATAGTTGAAAACAGCAGGCAGGGAGGTCAACACCCTACAGGCAGCCTGTGCTGTTAATATAGTTGAAAACAGCAGGCAGGGAGGTCAACACCCTACAGGCAGCCTGTGATGTTAATATAGTTGAAAACAGCAGGCAGGGAGGTCAACACCCTACAGGCAGCCTGTGATGTTAATATAGTTGAAAACAGCAGGCAGGGAGGGCAGCCTGTGATGTTAATATAGTTGAACAGCAGGCAGGAGGTCAACACCCTACAGGCAGCCTGTGATGTTAATATAGTTGAAAACAGCAGGCAGGGAGGTCAACACCCTACAGGCAGCCTGTGATGTTAATATAGTTGAAAACAGCAGGCAGGAGGTCAACACCCTACAGGCAGCCTGTGATGTTAATATAGTTGAAAACAGCAGGCAGGGAGGTCAACACCCTACAGGCAGCCTGTGATGTTAATATAGTTGAAAACAGCAGGCAGGGAGGTCAACACCCTACAGGCAGCCTGTGATGTTAATATAGTTGAAAACAGCAGGCAGGGAGGTCAACACCCTACAGGCAGCCTGTGCTGTTAATATAGTTGAAAACAGCTGGCAGGGAGGTAAACACCCTACAGGCAGCCTGTGATGTTAATATAGTTGAAAACAGCAGGCAGGGAGGTCAACACCCTACAGGCAGCCTGTGATGTTAATATAGTTGAAAACAGCAGACAGGGAGGTCAACACCCTACAGGCAGCCTGTGCTGTTAATATAGTTGAAAACAGCAGACAGGGAGGTCAACACCCTACAGGCAGCCTGTGATGTTAATATAGTTGAAAACAGCAGGCAGGGAGGTCAACACCCTACAGGCAGCCTGTGCTGTTAATATAGTTGAAAACAGCAGGCAGGGAGGTCAACACCCTACAGGCAGCCTGTGCTGTTAATATAGTTGAAAACACAGGCAGGAGGTCAACACCCTACAGGCAGCCTGTGCTGTTAATATAGTTGAAAACAGCAGGCAGGGAGGTCAACACCCTACAGGCAGCCTGTGCTGTTAATATAGTTGAAAACAGCAGGCAGGGAGGTCAAAACCCTACAGGCAGCCTGTGATGTTAATATAGTTGAAAACAGCAGACAGGGAGGTCAACACCCTACAGGCAGCCTGTGCTGTTAATATAGTTGAAAACAGCAGGCAGGGAGGTCAACACCCTACAGGCAGCCTGTGCTGTTAATATAGTTGAAAACAGCAGGCAGGGAGGTCAACACCCTACAGGCAGCCTGTGCTGTTAATATAGTTGAAAACAGCAGGCAGGGAGGTCAACACCCTACAGGCAGCCTGTGATGTTAATATAGTTGAAAACAGCAGGCAGGGAGGTCAACACCCTACAGGCAGCCTGTGATGTTAATATAGTTGAAAACAGCAGGCAGGGAGGTCAACACCCTACAGGCAGCCTGTGCTGTTAATATAGTTGAAAACAGCAGACAGGGAGGTCAACACCCTACGTATTGCACCAATAGGGTTAACCCACATGGTGGGAATTGTTACCTGGCTCACACAAAAGCATGTCTCAGACAACACCTCTGACACCAATGTAGCAAACAGCGGGGCAGGGAAGTGAACCCAGGTTGCATGTGTTAAAGGTGAACAACCTACGCATCGCACCACTGGCATCAATTGGGTAACTTGGTTGGAATTGTGACGTGGCTCATATAGTGAGGATCACTACACTATAGAGGAACTATGATACAATTACATTATCATATGAAATGTAGAGGATCACTACACTATAGAGGAACTATGACACAATTACATTATCATATGAAATGTAGAGGAACTATGATACAATTACATTATCATATGAAATGTAGAGGATCACTACACTATAGAGGAACTATGATACAATTATATTATCATATGAAATGTAGAGGATCACTACACTATAGAGGAACTATGACACAATTACATTATCATATGAAATGTAGAGGAACTATGATACAATTACATTATCATATGAAATGTAGAGGATCACTACACTATAGAGGAACTATGATACAATTATATTATCATATGAAATGTAGAGGATCACTATACTATAGAGCAACTATGATACAATTACATTATCATATGAAATGTAGAGGATCACTACACTATAGAGGAACTATGATACAATTATATTATCATATGAAATGTAGAGGATCACTATACTATAGAGCAACTATGATACAATTACATTATCATATGAAATGTAGAGGATCACTACACTATAGAGGAACTATGACACAATTACATTATCATATGAAATGTAGAGGAACTATGATACAATTACATTATCACATGAAATGTAGAGGATCACTACACTATAGAGGAACTATGATACAATTACATTATCATATGAAATGTAGAGGAACTATGATACAATTACATTATCATATGAAATGTTAAATGCAGAACTATAATATATGAATATTGATATATTGAATTTGACTTGACCACGTCCAGTCAGCTCCATGTTGTATGATTAAACTGACACCAACCTGTCTCAGTAGAAGTAGACTGTTAGGAGTGTTTTACTTCACTATACTAACATTACACCATACATTTAATTTATCTACTGTTAGGACTGTTTTACTGTCATTCACTATACTAACATTACACCAGACATTTAATGTATCTACTGTTAGGAGTGTTTTACTGTCATTCACTATACTAACATTACACCAGACATTTAATTTATCTACTGTTAGGAGTGTTTTACTGTCATTCACTATACTAACATTACACCAGACATTTAATGTATCTACTGTTAGGAGTGTTTTACTGTCATTCACTATACTAACATTACACCATACATTTAATGTATCTACTGTTAGGAGTGTTTTACTTCCATTCACTATACTAACATTACACCAGACATTTAATGTATCTACTGTTAGGAGTGTTTTACTGTCATTCACTATACTAACATTACACCAGACATTTAATTTATCTACTGTTAGGAGTGTTTTACTGTCATTCACTATACTAACATTACACCAGACATTTAATGTATCTACTGTTAGGAGTGTTTTACTGTCATTCACTATACTAACATTACACCAGACATTTAATTTATCTACTGTTAGGAGTGTTTTACTTCACTATACTAACATTACACCAGACATTTAATGTCTCTACTGTTAGGAGTGTTTTACTGTCATTCACTATACTAACATTACACCAGACATTTAATGTCTCTACACACTTTACAATAATCCCTGGCAGGATTCTCACCTTGTAGCCTGAATTCACAACCAGAACATGTCAAGTCATTGAGATATTTTCTGTTCTGTTCTGTATATTCTGATGGATGAGGCCTGAATGTGAATCTAACTGAAGCTGGCTAACTTTAGAAAACCAGTATATCTGGCTAGTATCATAGTTTACCCCTCAGGCTACGTTCAGGTTTCAGCATCAGGCAGGTATCAACATGCCGAGTCGTAGGCAACAACCTGGGTTGTATTCATTAGTTTACTCCACAGCCAACAGTTTTAAAATGTTGCTGTCACGCCCCTGACCACAGAGAGCCCTTGGTTCTCTATGGTGTTGTAGATAAGAGGGGTGTTATAGACCTATGATACAGTTCACCCTGGTCTATAGACCTATGATACAGTAGGAGATCACCCTGCTCTATAGACCTATGATACAGTAGGAGATCACCCTGGTCTATAGGCCTATGATACAGTAGGAGATCACCCTGGTCTATAGACCTATGATACAGTAGGAGATCACCCTGGTCTATAGACCTATGATACAGTACACTCTTAGACTAAAGGGTTCCAAACAGGTCCTCTGGCTGTCCCCATAGGAGAACGCTTTTGGGTTCCAGGTAGAATTCTCCTGGCTTCTATGTAGAACCCTCTGTGGAAAGGGTTCTTCATGGAACTCAAAAGGGTTCTACCTAGTACCAAAAAGGGTTCTACAAAGGGTTATCCTATGGGGACAGCCAAAGAACCCTTTTAGATTCTAGATAGTGTAGGAGTGATCACCTTGGGGCACACAGATGGGCACAGAACAAATTCACCCCACACATCTAATTAATATCAATTAACATTTTAAGGAGAGTAGGACTATTATAACACTGTCCACCAGAAATATCATCAACTATATGAATATACATAACAATATCATCAACTATATGAATACACATAACAATATCATCAACTATATGAATACACATAACAATATCATCAACTATATGAATACTAACAATATCATCAACTATATGAATACACATAACAATATCATCAACTATATGAATACAACAATATCATCAACTATATGAATACACATAACAATATCATCAACTATATGAATACACATAACAATATCATCAACTATATGAATACACATAACAATATCATCAACTATATGAATACAACAATATCATCAACTATATGAATACACACAACAATATCATCAACTATATGAATACACATAACAATATCATCAACTATATAACAATATCATCAACTATATGAATACAACAATATCATCAACTATATGAATACAACAATATCATCAACTATATGAATACACATAACAATATCATCAACTATATGAATACACATAACAATATCATCAACTATATAACAATATCATCAACTATATGAACACACATAACAATATCATCAACTATATGAATACAACAATATCATCAACTATATGAATACAACAATATCATCAACTATATGAATACACATAACAATATCATCAACTATATGAATACATAACAATATCATCAACTATATGAATACACATAACAATATCATCAACTATATGAATACACATAACAATATCATCAACTATATGAATACACATAACAATATCATCAACTATATGAATACACATAACAATATCATCAACTATATGAATACACATAACAATATCATCAACTATATGAATACACATAACAATATCATCAACTATATGAATACACATAACAATATCATCAACTATATGAATACACACAACAATATCATCAACTATATGAATACACATAACAATATCATCAACTATATGAATACACATAACAATATCATCAACTATATGAATACACATAACAATATCATCAACTATATGAATACACATAACAATATCATCAACTATATGAATATAACAATATCATCAACTATATGAATACACATAACAATATCATCAACTATATGAATATAACAATATCATCAACTATATGAATACACATAACAATATCATCAACTATATGAATACACATAACAATATCATCAACTATATGAATACACATAACAATATCATCAACTATATGAATACACATAACAATATCATCAACTATATGAATACACATAACAATATCATCAACTATATGAATACACATAACAATATCATCAACTATATGAATACACATAACAATATCATCAACTATATGAATATAACAATATCATCAACTATATGAATATAACAATATCATCAACTATATGAATACACATAACAATATCATCAACTATATAACAATATCATCAACTATATGAACACACACAACAATATCATCAACTATATGAAAACACATAACAATCGTTCGTCTTACCTTTTATCTCTCAATAGAAACACAGTCTGGAATGATCATCAGGTCGTCAAAAGTGAGTTTCATTTGCTCTGCTCATTTACATATCAGGTTCTGCCTGTTCTCTCTCCCTCCCTCTCTCTTTACAGCTCTTACAATGTGCCTTGGCATACATTCTACAACTGTCTGGAACTCTATTCTTCTGTCTCTCTCCATCACTTTCTCTGTGTCGTCTGTTGCTGTCTCTGTGTCTTGTTTGGTGTCTCTCTCCATCACATCCTTTTCTGTTGCTGTCTCTGTGTCTCGTCTGTGTCTCTCTCCATCACCAGAAAATGTTGAGGGTTAGGCCTTCTAGAATACAACATTAACAACATGACAACACTACTACATAACACCATTAAATACAGTTGAGGGTTACTACAATACAACATGACAACACAACTACATAACACCATTAAATACAGTTGAGGGTTACTACAATACAACATGACAACACAACTACATAACACCATTAAATACAGTTGAGGGTTACTACAATACAACATGACAACACAACTACATAACACCATTAAATACAGTTGAGGGTTACTACAATACAACATGACAACACAACTACATAACACCATTAAATACAGTTGAGGGTTACTACAATACAACATGACAACACAACTACATAACACCATTAAATACAGTTGAGGGTTACTACAATACAACATGACAACACAACTACATAACACCATTAAATACAGTTGAGGGTTACTACAATACAACAACACAACTGACAATTAAATACAACTACATAACTTAAATACAACTACATAACACCATTAAATACAGTTGAGGGTTACTACAATACAACATGACAACACAACTACATAACACCATTAAATACAGTTGAGGGTTACTACAATACAACATGACAACACAACTACATAACACCATTAAATACAGTTGAGGGTTACTACAATATAACATGACAACACAACTACATAACACCATTAAATACAGTTGAGGGTTACTACAATACAACATGACAACACAACTACATAACACCATTAAATACAGTTGAGGGTTACTACAATACAACATGACAACACAACTACATAACACCATTAAATACAGTTGAGGGTTACTACAATACAACATGACAACACAACTACATAACACCATTAAATACAACTACATAACACCATTAAATACAACTACATAACACCATTAAATACAGTTGAGGGTTACTACAATACAACATGACAACACAACTACATAACACCATTAAATACAACTACATTTTACCATTAAATACAACTACATAACACCATTAAATACAGTTGAGGGTTACTACAATACAACATGACAACACAACTACATAACACCATTAAATACAGTTGAGGGTTACTACAATACAACATGACAACACAACTACATAACACCATTAAATACAGTTGAGGGTTACTACAATACAACATGACAACACAACTACATAACACCATTAAATACAGTTGAGGGTTACTACAATACAACATGACAACACAACTACATAACACCATTAAATACAACTACATAACACCATTAAATACAGTTGAGGGTTACTACAATACAACATGACAACACAACTACATAACACCATTAAATACAGTTGAGGGTTACTACAATACAACATGACAACACAACTACATAACACCATTAAATACAGTTGAGGGTTACTACAATACAACATGACAACACAACTACATAACACCATTAAATACAACTACTATAACACAACATTACAATACAACTACATAACACCATTAAATACAGTTGAGGGTTACTACAATACAACATGACAACACACACAACTACATAACACCATTAAATACAACTACATAACACCATTAAATACAACTACATAACACCATTAAATACAGTTGAGGGTTACTACAATACAACATGACAACACAACTACATAACACCATTAAATACAGTTGAGGGTTACTACAATACAACATGACAACACAACTACATAACACCATTAAATACAGTTGAGGGTTACTACAATATAACATGACAACACAACTACATAACACCATTAAATACAGTTGAGGGTTACTACAATACAACATGACAACATGACATTAAATACAACTACATAACACCATTAAATACAGTTGAGGGTTACTACAATATAACATGACAACACAACTACATAACACCATTAAATACAGTTGAGGGTTACTACAATACAACATGACAACACAACTACATAACACCATTAAATACAGTTGAGGGTTACTACAATACAACATGACAACACAACTACATAACACCATTAAATACAGTTGAGGGTTACTACAATACAACATGACAACACAACTACATAACACCATTAAATACAGTTGAGGGTTACTACAATACAACATGACAACACAACTACATAACACCATTAAATACAGTTGAGGGTTACTACAATACAACATGACAACACAACTACATAACACCATTAAATACAGTTGAGGGTTACTACAATACAACATGACAACACAACTACATAACACCATTAAATACAGTTGAGGGTTACTACAATACAACATGACAACACAACTACATAACACCATTAAATACAGTTGAGGGTTACTACAATACAACATGACAACACAACTACATAACACCATTAAATACAGTTAGAATGTAGTTAGAACTCAAACTGTTTCCGTCAAACAGAAAAACAACAATAAATCTGGATCAACATATTTAGATTTCTAGATGCTGCACTTTGCTGTTTCATTACCCAGACAGCTGTTTAAGGTCAGACCAAGGCAGAGTGTAGAATCAGTACTTAGGGGTCATAGGTCATACCAAGGCAGAGTGCAGTATCAGTACTTAGGGGTCATAGGTCAGACCAAGGCAGAGTGTAGAATCAGTACTTAGGGGTCATAGGTCAGTTTGTGGCAGAGTGCAGTATCAGTTTAGGGGTCACAGGTCAGGTGGCAGAGTGCAGTATCAGTACTTAGGGGTCTTTGTCAGACCAAGGCAGAGTGTAGTTTCAGTACTTAGGGGTCATAGGTCAGACCAAGGCACAGTGTAGTATCAGTACTTAGGGGTCATAGGTCTTTGTAGTACAGTACTTAGTTCAGGTCATACCAAGGCTGTTTCAATACTTAGTGGTCATAGGTCATACCAAGGCAGAGTGTAGTATCAGTACTTAGGGGTCATAGGTCATATCAAGGCAGAGTGCAGTATCAGTACTTAGGGGTCATAGGTCAGACCAAAGCAGAGTGTAGTATCAGTACTTAAGGGTCATAGGTCATACCAAAGCAGAGTGTAGTATCAGTACTTAGGGGTCATAGGTCAGACCAAGGCAGAGTGCAGTATCAGTACTTAGGGGTCATAGGTCAGATCAGTGGTCATGGTTGATATGCCTGGACTAGGAAACAAACTTTAAAGCCATTTTTCTCAGATTCACTGTTTGTGTAGATGCTGCTTGTCTCTGTAGGACAGTAGTTCAGGTGGCTGTTTGTCTTTGTAGGACAGTAGTTCAGGTGGCTGTTTGTGTAGATGCTGCTTGTCTCTGTAGGACAGTAGTTCAGGTGGCTGTTTGTCTTTGTAGGACAGTAGTTCAGGTGGCTGTTTGTCTTTGTAGGACAGTAGTTCAGGTGGCTGTTTGTCTTTGTAGGACAGTAGTTCAGGTGGCTGTTTGTCTTTGTAGGACAGTAGTTCAGGTGGCTGTTTGTCTCTGTAGGACAGTAGTTCAGGTGGCTGTTTGTGTAGATGCTGTTTGTCTTTGTAGGACAGTAGTTCAGGTGGCTGTTTGTCTCTGTAGGACAGTAGTTCAGGTGGCTGTTTGTCTCTGTAGGACAGTAGTTCAGGTGGCTGTTTGTGTAGATGCTGTTTGTATTTGTAGGACAGTAGTTCAGGTGGCTGTTTGTGTAGATGCTGTTTGTCTTTGTAGGACAGTAGTTCAGGTGGCTGTTTGTCTTTGTAGGACAGTAGTTCGGGTGGCTGTTTGTGTAGATGCTGTTTGTCTTTGTAGGACAGTAGTTCAGGTGGCTGTTTGTGTAGATGCTGTTTGTATTTGTAGGACAGTAGTTCAGGTGGCTGTTTGTCTTTGTAGGACAGTAGTTCAGGTGGCTGTTTGTGTAGATGCTGTTTGTCTTTGTAGGACAGTAGTTCAGGTGGCTGTTTGTATTTGTAGGACAGTAGTTCAGGTGGCTGTTTGTCTTTGTAGGACAGTAGTTCAGGTGGCTGTTTGTCTTTGTAGGACAGTAGTTCAGGTGGCTGTTTGTGTAGATGCTGTTTGTCTTTGTAGGACAGTAGTTCAGGTGGCTGTTTGTCTTTGTAGGACAGTAGTTCAGGTGGCTGTTTGTCTCTGTAGGACAGTAGTTCAGGTGGCTGTTTGTCTCTGTAGGACAGTAGTTCAGGTGGCTGTTTGTATTTGTAGGACAGTAGTTCAGGTGGCTGTTTTGTCTTTGTAGGACAGTAGTTCAGGTGGCTGTTTGTCTCTGTAGGACAGTAGTTCAGGTGGCTGTTTGTGTAGATGCTGTTTGTCTTTGTAGGACAGTAGTTCAGGTGGCTGTTTGTCTTTGTAGGACAGTAGTTCAGGTGGCTGTTTGTCTCTGTAGGACAGTAGTTCAGGTGGCTGTTTGTCTCTGTAGGACAGTAGTTCAGGTGGCTGTTTGTGTAGATGCTGTTTGTCTCTGTAGGACAGTAGTTCAGGTGGCTGTTTGTCTCTGTAGGACAGTAGTTCAGATGGCTGTTTGTCTTTGTAGGACAGTAGTTCAGGTGGCTGTTTGTCTCTGTAGGACAGTAGTTCAGGTGGCTGTTTGTGTAGATGCTGTTTGTCTTTGTAGGACAGTAGTTCAGGTGGCTGTTTGTCTTTGTAGGACAGTAGTTCAGGTGGCTGTTTGTCTCTGTAGGACAGTAGTTCAGGTGGCTGTTTGTGTAGATGCTGTTTGTCTTTGTAGGACAGTAGTTCAGGTGGCTGTTTGTCTTTGTAGGACAGTAGTTCAGGTGGCTGTTTGTCTTTGTAGGACAGTAGTTCAGGTGGCTGTTTGTGTAGATGCTGTTTGTCTTTGTAGGACAGTAGTTCAGGTGGCTGTTTGTCTTTGTAGGACAGTAGTTCAGGTGGCTGTTTGTCTCTGTAGGACAGTAGTTCAGGTGGCTGTTTGTGTAGATGCTGTTTGTCTTTGTAGGACAGTAGTTCAGGTGGCTGTTTGTCTCTGTAGGACAGTAGTTCAGGTGGCTGTTTGTCTCTGTAGAACAGTAGTTCAGGTGGCTGTTTGTCTTTGTAGGACAGTAGTTCAGGTGGCTGTTTGTCTCTGTAGGACAGTAGTTCAGGTGGCTGTTTGTCTCTGTAGGACAGTAGTTCAGGTGGCTGTTTGTGTAGATGCTGTTTGTCTCTGTAGGACAGTAGTTCAGGTGGCTGTTTGTCTCTGTAGGACAGTAGTTCAGGTGGCTGTTTGTGTAGATGCTGTTTGTCTCTGTAGGACAGTAGTTCAGGTGGCTGTTTGTCTCTGTAGGACAGTAGTTCAGATGGCTGTTTGTCTTTGTAGGACAGTAGTTCAGGTGGCTGTTTGTCTCTGTAGGACAGTAGTTCAGGTGGCTGTTTGTGTAGATGCTGTTTGTCTTTGTAGGACAGTAGTTCAGGTGGCTGTTTGTCTTTTGTCTTTGTAGGACAGTAGTTCAGGTGGCTGTTTGTCTTTGTAGGACAGTAGTTCAGGTGGCTGTTTGTGTAGATGCTGTTTGTCTTTGTAGGACAGTAGTTCAGGTGGCTGTTTGTCTTTGTAGGACAGTAGTTCAGGTGGCTGTTTGTCTTTGTAGGACAGTAGTTCAGGTGGCTGTTTGTGTAGATGCTGTTTGTCTTTGTAGGACAGTAGTTCAGGTGGCTGTTTGTCTTTGTAGGACAGTAGTTCAGGTGGCTGTTTGTCTTTGTAGGACAGTAGTTCAGGTGGCTGTTTGTCTCTGTAGGACAGTAGTTCAGGTGGCTGTTTGTCTGTTTGTCTGTAGAACAGTAGTTCAGGTGGCTGTTTGTCTTTGTAGGACAGTAGTTCAGGTGTTTGCTGTTTGTCTCTGTAGGACAGTAGTTCAGGTGGCTGTTTGTCTCTGTGGACAGTAGTTCAGGTGGCTGTTTGTGTAGATGCTGTTTGTCTTTGTAGGACAGTAGTTCAGGTGGCTGTTTGTCTGTTTGTCTTTGTAGGACAGTAGTTCAGGTGGCTGTTTGTCTCTGTAGGACAGTAGTTCAGGTGGCTGTTTGTCTCTGTAGGACAGTAGTTCAGGTGGCTGTTTGTCTTTGTAGGACAGTAGTTCAGGTGGCTGTTTGTGTAGATGCTGTTTGTCTCTGTAGGACAGTAGTTCAGGTGGCTGTTTGTGTAGATGCTGTTTGTCTTTGTAGGACAGTAGTTCAGGTGGCTGTTTGTCTTTGTAGGACAGTAGTTCAGGTGGCTGTTTGTCTCTGTAGGACAGTAGTTCAGGTGGCTGTTTGTGTAGATGCTGTTTGTCTTTGTAGGACAGTAGTTCAGGTGGCTGTTTTGTCTTTGTAGGACAGTAGTTCAGGTGGCTGTTTGTCTCTGTAGGACAGTAGTTCAGGTGGCTGTTTGTGTAGATGCTGTTTGTCTTTGTAGGACAGTAGTTCAGGTGGCTGTTTGTCTTTGTAGGACAGTAGTTCAGGTGGCTGTTTGTCTCTGTAGGACAGTAGTTCAGGTGGCTGTTTGTCTCTGTAGGACAGTAGTTCAGGTGGCTGTTTGTCTCTGTAGAACAGTAGTTCAGGTGGCTGTTTGTCTTTGTAGGACAGTAGTTCAGGTGGCTGTTTGTCTCTGTAGGACAGTAGTTCAGGTGGCTGTTTGTCTCTGTAGGACAGTAGTTCAGGTGGCTGTTTGTGTAGATGCTGTTTGTCTCTGTAGGACAGTAGTTCAGGTGGCTGTTTGTCTCTGTAGGACAGTAGTTCAGGTGGCTGTTTGTGTAGATGCTGTTTGTCTCTGTAGGACAGTAGTTCAGGTGGCTGTTTGTCTCTGTAGGACAGTAGTTCAGGTCTTTGCACTTAGTCTGCCTCCTGTCCCTCCCATCGTCATGGTTACACCTTCCTGAAAACATTGACTCCATTCTTTGCTGAAACCTGTTCTGCCAGTTCATGTCCTTAAAGACTAGAATGTTCCAATGTGGTTAGCCAAAGAGATGACAAGATAGTTCAAACAGGCATCGTTCAGGGTAACTGTCAAACAGACATGTCACATTTCTGGTTCGTCCATAACTTGTTTCCTGCTTGTAGCAGGCCGTGTTAACAGGAATCCTCTTCTCTAACTAGAAGTCATTTTCTTTATGTTGGTTAGCTTTTAAAGTGTTTGATTGTCACAGACATCAGATTGGTTCAGTGAAATGTGTTGTTTTACAGGATCGGTCATAGTAGTATGATAGGTGTTGTTTTACAGGGTCAGTCATAGTAGTATGATAGGTGTTGTTTTACAGAGTCAGTCATAGTAGTATGATAGGTGTTGTTGTACAGGGTCAGTCATAGTAGTATGATAGGTGTTGTTTACAGGGTCAGTCATAGTAGTATGATAGGTGTTGTTTTACAGGGTCAGTCATAGTAGTATGATAGGTGTTGGTTTACAGGGTCAGTCATAGTAGTATGATAGGTGTTGTTTTACAGGGTCAGTCATAGTAGTATGATAGGTGTTGTTTTACAGGGTCAGTCATAGTAGTATGATAGGTGTTGACACCTCAGGGTCAGTCATAGTAGTATGATAGGTGTTTTGTACAGGGTCAGTCACCATGATAGGTGTTGTTTTACAGGGTCAGTCATAGTAGTATGATAGGTGTTGTTTTACAGGGTCAGTCATCCACTAGTCTATCTGACCATACCAGTTACTGACCCACCACTCTAACCACTAGTCTATCTGACCATACCAGTTACTGACCCACCACTCTAACCACTAGGTTACCTGACCATACCAGTTACTGACTCACCACTCTAACCACTAGTCTATCTGACCATACCAGTTACTGACCCACCACTCTAACCACTAGGTTACCTGACCATACCAGTTACTGACTCACCACTCTAACCACTAGTCTATCTGACCATACCAGTTACTGACCCACCACTCTAACCACTAGTCTATCTGACCATACCAGTTACTGCCCCACCACTCTAACCACTAGTCTATCTGACCATACCAGTTACTGACCCACCACTCTAACCACTAGTCTATCTAACCATACCAGTTACAGACCATGTGGACACCTCCTAGTGGTCTGGTTGTTAGGAGTGTTTATCAGACCATGTGGACACCTCCTAGTGGTGGGGTTGTTTATCAGACCATGGACACCTCCTAGTGGTCTGGTTTATCAGACCATGTGGACACCTCCTAGTGGTCTGGTTGTTAGAAGTGTTTATCAGACCATGTGGACACCTCCTAGTGGTGGGGTTGTTAGGAGTGTTAATCAGACCATGTGGACACCTCCTAGTGGTCTGGTTGTTAATAGAACTACCCATCCTGGATCCGGGAGAATTGTCATCAACTTACACTAATTAGCAAAACGCAACGGACAAAAAATCTTACTAGAACATATTCATATTCATGAAATCACAAGTGAAATATATTGAAACACAACTTAGCCTTTTGTTAATCACCCTGTCATCTCAGATTTTGAAATTATGCTTTACAGCCAAAGCAAGACAAGCATTTGTGTAAGTTTATCGATAGCCTAGCATAATGCAAAGCTCATGTTGGTCACGAAAATCAGAAAAGCAATCAAATTACCAGAAGCTATTTAAATGGTAATAACCAGACTTTTTTCCAACAGATATTATTGGCAAATGTATTCCAGTAAGTTGTGACATAAGGAATGGATACAATCTCCCTTTGAAATAAAGCAGGTAGATCTGTTGTTCTGAGGGAGCAAGGAGAGAAACAGTTTCCCTATTGGAGAGTCAACTGGATTAAGTGAAGGTAGGTCAAGAAGGTGAGGTCTGGTTACACCTCTAAATAACATGAGTTCCAGATGGAATAGCATCAGAGACTATGGAGAACTCTCTAGGAGGGCAGGTCAACAAGGTGAGGTCTGGTTACACCTCTAAATAACATGAGAGTTCCAGATGGAATAGCATCAGAGACTATGGAGAACTCTCTAGGAGGGTAGGTCAACAAGGTGAGGTCTGGTTACACCTCTAAATAACATGAGTTCCAGATGGAATAGCATCAGAGACTATGGAGAACTCTCTAGGAGGGCAGGTCAACAAGGTGAGGTCTGGTTACACCTCTAAATAACATGAGTTCCAGATGGAATAGCGTCAGAGACTATGGAGAACTCTCTAGGAGGGCAGGTCAACAAGGTGAGGTCTGGTTACACCTCTAAATAACATGAGAGTTCCAGATGGAATAGATGGAATAGCACAGAGACTATGGAGAACTCTCTAGGAGGGTAGGTCAACAAGGTGAGGTCTGGTTACACCTCTAAATAACATGAGAGTTCCAGATGGAATAGCATCAGAGACTATGGAGAACTCTCTAGGAGGGCAGGTCAACAAGGTGAGGTCTGGTTACACCTCTAAATAACATGAGTTCCAGATGGAATAGCATCAGAGACTATGGAGAACTCTCTAGGAGGGCAGGTCAACAAGGTGAGGTCTGGTTACACCTCTAAATAACATGAGAGTTCCAGATGGAATAGCATCAGAGACTATGGAGAACTCTCTAGGAGGGTAGGTCAACAAGGTGAGGTCTGGTTACACCTCTAAATAACATGAGAGTTCCAGATGGAATAGCATCAGAGACTATGGAGAACTCTCTAGGAGGGCAGGTCAACAAGGTGAGGTCTGGTTACACCTCTAAATAACATGAGTTCCAGATGGAATAGCATCAGAGACTATGGAGAACTCTCTAGGAGGGCAGGTCAACAAGGTGAGGTCTGACTACACCTCTAAATAACATGAGTTCCAGATGGAATAGCATCAGAGACTATGGAGAACTCTCTAGGAGGGCAGGTCAACAAGGAGAACCTCTCTAGGTTCAGATGGAATAGCAGGACTCTCTCTAGGAGGGTAGGTCAAGGTGAGGTCTGGCTGCACCTCTAAATATCTAGGTGTTACAGGGATATTGTAACAAGATAAAAATTCCTCATAATTGAGTAACAATCCTTCTGCATTAAAAAGTTGACTCACCAGCAGGATATGATTATTAAACCAGTTCTTCATAAATAAAGACTTGTTTCTATACAAAATATCCTTATTGTTCCAAATGAAATACCTATGCGGGATTTGTTTTAAATATATTAACGAGCACGCTAAGAATACTGTTATAGGAATCTTATCGGTGTTATAGTTACAAAGTAACACACAATTGAAGTCACCAAAACGGGAGAAGATATAATGAGGGATGAAATTCCAAATTGAAGTTGGATTCTTAAGAAATGTTTTTCCCAATTTATCTTTAAAGTATTATTAGTATTATTTACAGTAAAATCAACTAAATGTTCATAACGACAGATGTCCTTATATAATGTGTACGATTTTCCCAGATGAAGTTGAAAAGCATCTGGTCAACCTCTTTCCCTATTTTGTGGTCAAGATGTAGTGACTGGGCTGCAAACAGCTTCTGTATGACTGACGCCTTTAGTGATTTAGTCTAATGCTTTAATATATAACATTCTGCCCTCCGAATTCATATCTAAGGGGCATTTTTCATTAGTGCAAATCTGTTCTGTGAGAATATCTACTAATAATAATAACTGTGTAAATCAGGATGCATTATGAAAGGACAATAAGAGACGGTGGTAATATGTTTCCTTTTAGAGACGATAATACATGACAACCAGGTCATTTTAGTTTCTCTTAGAATCACAACCTCAGTGGAACAACAGTTTGTCATTTCCCAACAGGTACAGTTCTCCTGAACAAACAAGTGCAGGACAGAGGAATAGCAATTCTTACCTTGTTCTAAATTCAATCACCTTCTTCATCCTCATCATTCAGTTCATTGAAATACAGTTTTGAAGTTGTGCACAATTATTAGTTATCCGTTTCTGTTTGGTTTATGCAGCCCATTCATTCACTGTCAGCTACATCAGCCCATTCATTCACTGTCAGCTACATCAGCCCATTCATTCACTGTCAGCTACATCAGCCCATTCATTCACTGTCAGCTACATCAGCCCATTCATTCACTGTCAGCTACATCAGCCCATTCATTCACTGTCAGCTACATCAGCCCATTCATTCACTGTCAGCTACATCAGCCCATTCATTCACTGTCAGCTACATCAGTCCCATTCATTCACTGTCAGCTACATCAGCCCATTCATTCACTGTCAGCTACATCAGCCCATTCATTCACTGTCAGCTACATCAGCCCATTCATTCACTGTCAGCTACATCAGCCCATTCATTCACTGTCACTGTCAGCTACATCAGCCCATTCATTCACTGTCAGCTACATCAGCCCATTCATTCACTGTCAGCTACATCAGCCCATTCATTCACTGTCAGCTACATCAGCCCATTCATTCACTGTCAGCTACATCAGCCCATTCATTCACTGTCAGCTACATCAGCCCATTCATTCACTGTCAGCTACATCAGCCCATTCATTCACTGTCAGCTACATCAGCCCATTCATTCACTGTCAGCTACATCAGCCCATTCATTCACTGTCAGCTACATCAGCCCATTCATTCACTGTCAGCTACATCAGCCCATTCATTCACTGTCAGCTACATCAGCCCATTCATTCACTGTCAGCTACATCAGCCCATTCATTCACTGTCAGCTACATCAGCCCATTCATTCACTGTCAGCTACATCAGCCCATTCATTCACTGTCAGCTACATCAGCCCATTCATTCACTGTCAGCTACATCAGCCCATTCATCATTCATTCACTGTCAGCTACATCAGTCCATTCATTCACTGTCAGCTACATCAGCCCATTCATTCACTGTCAGCTACATCAGCCCATTCATTCACTGTCAGCTACATCAGCCCATTCATTCACTGTCAGCTACATCAGCCCATTCATTCACTGTCAGCTACATCAGCCCATTCATTCACTGTCAGCTACATCAGCCCATTCATTCACTGTCAGCTACATCAGTCCATTCATTCACTGTCAGCTACATCAGCCCATTCATTCACTGTCAGCTACATCAGCCCATTCATTCACTGTCAGCTACATCAGCCCATTCATTCACTGTCAGCTACATCAGCCCATTCATTCACTGTCAACTACATCAGCCCATGCATTCACTGTCAGCTACATCAGTCCATTCATTCACTGTCAGCTACATCAGCCCATTCATTCACTGTCAGCTACATCAGCCCATTCATTCACTGTCAGCTACATCAGCCCATTCATTCACTGTCAGCTACATCAGCCCATTCATTCACTGTCAGCTACATCAGCCCATTCATTCACTGTCAGCTACATCAGCCCATTCATTCACTGTCAGCTACATCAGCCCATTCATTCACTGTCAGCTACATCAGCCCATTCATTCACTGTCAGCTACATCAGTCCATTCATTCACTGTCAGCTACATCAGCCCATTCATTCACTGTCAGCTACATCAGCCCATTCATTCACTGTCAGCTACATCAGCCCATTCATTCACTGTCAGCTACATCAGCCCATTCATTCACTGTCAGCTACATCAGCCCATTCATTCACTGTCAGCTACATCAGCCCATTCATTCACTGTCAGCTACATCAGCCCATTCATTCACTGTCAGCTACATCAGCCCATTCATTCACTGTCAGCTACATCAGCCCATTCATTCACTGTCAGCTACATCAGCCCATTCATTCACTGTCAGCTACATCAGCCCATTCATTCACTGTCAGCTACATCAGCCCATTCATTCACTGTCAGCTACATCAGCCCATTCATTCACTGTCAGCTACATCAGCCCATTCATTCACTGTCAGCTACATCAGCCCATTCATTCACTGTCAGCTACATCAGCCCATTCATTCACTGTCAGCTACATCAGCCCATTCATTCACTGTCAGCTACATCAGCCCATTCATTACTGTCAGCTACATCAGCCCATTCATTCACTGTCAGCTACATCAGCCCATTCATTCACTGTCAGCTACATCAGCCCATTCATTCACTGTCAGCTACATCAGCCCATTCATTCACTGTCAGCTACATCAGCCCATTCATTCACTGTCAGCTACATCAGCCCATTCATTCACTGTCAGCTACATCAGCCCATTCATTCACTGTCAGCTACATCAGCCCATTCATTCACTGTCAGCTACATCAGCCCATTCATTCACTGTCAGCTACATCAGCCCATTCATTCACTGTCAGCTACATCAGCCCATTCATTCACTGTCAGCTACATCAGCCCATTCATTCACTGTCAGCTACATCAGCCCATTCATCATTCATTCACTGTCAGCTACATCAGTCCATTCATTCATTCACTGTCAGCTACATCAGCCCATTCATTCACTGTCAGCTACATCAGCCCATTCATTCACTGTCAGCTACATCAGCCCATTCATTCACTGTCAGCTACATCAGCCCATTCATTCACTGTCAGCTACATCAGCCCATTCATTCACTGTCAGCTACATCAGCCCATTCATTCACTGTCAGCTACATCAGCCCATTCATTCACTGTCAGCTACATCAGTCAATTCATTCACTGTCAGCTACATCAGCCCATTCATTCACTGTCAGCTACATCAGCCCATTCATATACTGTCAGCTACATCAGCCCATTCATTCACTGTCAGCTACATCAGCCCATTCATTCACTGTCAGCTACATCAGCCCATTCATTCACTGTCAGCTACATCAGCCCATTCATTCACTGTCAGCTACATCAGTCCATTCATTCACTGTCAGCTACATCAGCCCATTCATTCACTGTCAGCTACATCAGCCCATTCATTCACTGTCAGCTACATCAGCCCATTCATTCACTGTCAGCTACATCAGCCCATTCATTCACTGTCAGCTACATCAGCCCATTCATTCACTGTCAGCTACATCAGCCCATTCATTCACTGTCAGCTACATCAGCCCATTCATTCACTGTCAGCTACATAAGCCCATTCATTCACTGTCAGCTACATCAGCCCATTCATTCACTGTCAGCTACATCAGCCCATTCATATACTGTCAGCTACATCAGCCCATTCATTCACTGTCAGCTACATCAGCCCATTCATTCACTGTCAGCTACATCAGCCCATTCATTCACTGTCAGCTACATCAGCCCATTCATTCACTGTCAGCTACATCAGCCCATTCATTCACTGTCAGCTACATCAGCCCATTCATTCACTGTCAGCTACATCAGCCCATTCATTCACTGTCAGCTACATCAGCCCATTCATTCACTGTCAGCTACATCAGCCCATTCATTCACTGTCAGCTACATCAGCCCATTCATTCACTGTCAGCTACATCAGCCCATTCATTCACTGTCAGCTACATCAGCCCATTCATTCACTGTCAGCTACATCAGCCCATTAATTCACTGTCAGCTACATCAGCCCATTCATTCACTGTCAGCTACATCAGCCCATTCATTCACTGTCAGCTACATCAGCCCATTCATTCACTGTCAGCTACATCAGCCCATTCATTTACTGTCAGCTACATCAGCCCATTCATTCACTGTCAGCTACATCAGCCCATTCATTCACTGTCAGCTACATCAGCCCATTCATTCACTGTCAGCTACATCAGCCCATTCATTCACTGTCAGCTACATCAGCCCATTCATTCACTGTCAGCTACATCAGCCCATTCATTCACTGTCAGCTACATCAGCCCATTCATTTACTGTCAGCTACATCAGCCCATTCATTCACTGTCAGCTACATCAGCCCATTCATTCACTGTCAGCTACATCAGCCCATTCATTCACTGTCAGCTACATCAGTCCATTCATTAACTGTCAGCTACATCAGCCCATTCATTCACTGTCAGATACATCAGCCCATTCATTCACTGTCAGCTACATCAGCCCATTCATTCACTGTCAGCTACATCAGCCCATTCATTCACTGTCAGCTACATCAGCCCATTCATTCACTGTCAGCTACATCAGCCCATTCATTCACTGTCAGCTACATCAGCCCATTCATTCACTGTCAGCTACATCAGCCCATTCATTCACTGTCAGCTACATCAGTCCATTCATTCACTGTCAGCTACATCAGCCCATTCATTCACTGTCAGCTACATCAGCCCATTCATTCACTGTCAGCTACATCATCCCATTCATTCACTGCCAGCTACATCAGCCCATTCATTCACTGCCAGCTACATTAGACAAATTAGCGCCTTGGAACCCAAGAGCATAGTCAGTGCTCTACCTCCCCCTTGTGGTGGTGTGGAGCAATGCAATAAACAGTCACGCAGGGTAATGTACTAAACCACAAATTACCTCTAAATTCTGCAGCATAATCTCAAAACTTAATTCAGGAACTAAGTAGATCTGTAAGTAGATCTGTAAGTAGATCTGGAAGTAGATCTATAAGTAGATCTGGAAGTAGATCTGGAAATAACTTCATCTTTTGAAAGCAACACGCAACCTTTCAAGGATAAATCCCCCTGTAACCATTGGTTCAACTTCTTTTCATTTATTTTCTTCAATAATAAGTACACACATTGAATGAGCATATTTTCTGTTGATCCTTAGATATGGTAATCCCAAGGTATGTTACATTTTCCTTAAGTGGAATATTGCAGATAGAGAGATTCACACAGTCTGTAACATATGTCTATCACACAGTCTGTAACATATGTCTATCACACAGTCTGTAACATATGTCTATCACACAGTCTGTAACATGTCTATCACACAGTCTGTAACATATGTCTATCACACAGTCTGTAACAAATGTCTATCACACAGTCTGTAACATATGTCTATCACACAGTCTGTAACAAATGTCTATTCCTCATGAAGACAGATTGGGACTCCTCTATAATTGCGTCCAACATTGCTTTCATTCTTTTTGCAAATGTAGAAGCTAATATTTAGTAGTCAGACAGACAGGATGTAAATTATAGAGGAGAAGCAAGTCTTTCTTGGGCTTATGGATGAATGTAATCAGACCTGGAGTCAGACTGGGAGGGAGAACATTATTTACTATGTAATCAGACCTGGAGTCAGACTGGGAGGGAGAGCATTATTTACAATGTAATCAGACCTGGAGTCAGACTGGGAGGGAGAGCATTATTTACAATGTAATCAGACCTGGAGTCAGACTGGGAGGGAGAGCATTATTTACAATGTAATCAGACCTGGAGTCAGACTGGGAGGGAGAGCATTATTTACAATGTAATCAGACCTGGAGTCAGACTGGGAGGGAGAACATTATTTACAATGTAATCAGACCTGGAGTCAAACTGGGAGGGAGAGCATTATTTACAATGTAATCAGACCTGGAGTCAGACTGGGAGGGAGAACATTATTTACAATGTAATCAGACCTGGAGTCAGACTGGGAGGGAGAGCATTATTTACAATGTAATCAGACTGGGAGGGAGAGCATTATTTACAATGTAATCAGACTGGGAGGGAGAGCATTATTTACAATGTAATCAGACCTGGAGTCAGACTGGGAGGGAGAGCATTATTTACAATGTAATCAGAAAAGACCAACAGAAAAGGGACTAACTGTTCTGTAAACAGTTGTGTAAAACTCAGCAGATACACCATCAGTCCCAGGAGACCTCCAACAGAAAAGGGACTAACTGTTCTGTAATCAGTTGTGTAAAACTCAGCAGATATACCATCAGTCCCAGGAGACCTCCAACAGAAAAGGGACTAACTGTTCTGTAATCAGTTGTGTAAAACTCAGCAGATACACCATCAGTCCCAGGAGACCTCCAACAGAAAAGGGACAATGAATCCACTGTCCATACCTGCCTACTCCTTTAACACCAGAGACAACATGATTAATGTTTCCACTGTCCATACCTGCCTACTCCTTTAACACCAGAGACAACATGATTAATGTTTCCACTGTCCATACCTGCCTACTCCTTTAACACCAGAGACAACATGATTAATGTTTCCACTGTCCATTCCTGTTTCCACTGTCCATACCTGCCTACTCCTTTAACACCAGAGACAACATGATTAATGTTTCCACTGTCCATACCTGCCTACTCCTTTAACACCAGAGACAACATGATTAATGTTTCCACTGTCCATACCTGCCTACTCCTTTAACACCAGAGACAACATGATTAATGTTTCCACTGTCCATACCTGCCTACTCCTTTAACACCAGAGACAAAATTATTAACTTGGACTATTAAAAGGACCAGGATGAACCAAGCCAGTTTACAGGCAAATACTTAGAAGTGAGGATTAAAGCTCCCTAACATGTAATTATATCAAGAAGACTTTATAACTGCCCTGATAGGCTCTTTATTGACAACTCTAATAGGACCATTATATCAAGAAGACTTTATAACTGCCCTGATAGGCTCTTTATTGACAACTCTAATAGGACAATTATATCAAGAATACTTTATAACTGCCCTGATAGGCTCTTTACTGACAACTCTAATAGGACAATTATATCAAGAAGACTTTATAACTGCCCTGATTGGCTCTTTACTGACAACTCTAATAGGACAATTATATCAAGAAGACTTTATAACTGCCCTGATAGGCTCTTTACTGACAACTCTAATAGGACCATTATATCAAGAAGACTTTATAACTGCCCTGATAGGCTCTTTATTGACAACTCTAATAGGACAATTATATCAAGAAGACTTTATAACTTCCCTGATAGGCTCTTTACCTACAACTCTAATAGGACAATTAAATCAAGAAGACTTTATAACTTCCCTGATAGGCTCTTTACCTACAACTCTAATAGGACAATTATATCAAGAAGACATTATAACTGTCCTGATAGGCTCTTTACTGACAACTCTAACAGGACAATTATATCAAGAAGACTTTATAACTGCCCTGATAGGCTCTTTATTGACAACTCTAATAGGACAATTAAATCAAGAAGACTTTATAACTGCCCTGATAGGCTCTTTACCTACAACTCTAATAGGACAATTATATCAAGAAGACATTATAACTGCCCTGATAGGCTCTTTATTGACAACTCTAATAGGACAATTATATCAAGAAGACTTTATAACTGCCCTGATAGGCTCTTTATTGACAACTCTAATAGGACAATTAAATCAAGAAGACTTTATAACTTCCCTGATAGGCTCTTTACCTACAACTCTAATAGGACAATTATATCAAGAAGACTTTATAACTGCCCTGATAGGCTCTTTACCTACAACTCTAATAGGACAATTATATCAAGAAGACATTATAACTGCCCTGATAGGCTCTTTACCTACAACTCTAATAGGACAATTATATCAAGAAGACATTATAACTGCCCTGATAGGCTCTTTACCTACAACTCTAATAGGACAATTATATCAAGAAGACATTATAACTGCCCTGATTGGCTCTTTACTGACAACTCTAATAGGACAATTATATCAAGAAGACTTTATAACTGCCCTGATAGGCTCTTTACCTACAACTCTAATAGGACAATTATATCAAGAATACATTATAACTGCCCTGATTGGCTCTTTACTGACAACTCTAATAGGACAATTATATCAAGAAGACATTATAACTGCCCTGATAGGCTCTTTACCTACAACTCTAATAGGACAATTATATCAAGAAGACTTTATAACTGCCCTGATAGGCTCTTTACCTACAACTCTAATAGGACAATTATATCAAGAAGACTTTATAACTGCCCTGATAGGCTCTTTATTGACAACTCTAAAAGGACAATTATATCAAGAATACTTTATAACTGCCCTGATAGGCTCTTTACCTACAACTCTAATAGGACAATTATATCAAGAATACTTTATAACTGCCCTGATAGGCTCTTTACCTACAACTCTAATAGGACAATTATATCAAGAAGACATTATAACTGTCCTGATAGGCTCTTTACTGACAACTCTAACAGGACAATTATATCAAGAAGACTTTATAACTGCCCTGATAGGCTCTTTATTGACAACTCTAATAGGACAATTAAATCAAGAAGACTTTATAACTGCCCTGATAGGCTCTTTACCTACAACTCTAATAGGACAATTATATCAAGAAGACATTATAACTGCCCTGATAGGCTCTTTATTGACAACTCTAATAGGACAATTATATCAAGAAGACTTTATAACTGCCCTGATAGGCTCTTTATTGACAACTCTAATAGGACAATTAAATCAAGAAGACTTTATAACTGCCCTGATAGGCTCTTTACCTACAACTCTAATAGGACAATTATATCAAGAAGACTTTATAACTGCCCTGATAGGCTCTTTACCTACAACTCTAATAGGACAATTATATCAAGAAGACATTATAACTGCCCTGATAGGCTCTTTACCTACAACTCTAATAGGACAATTATATCAAGAAGACATTATAACTGCCCTGATAGGCTCTTTACCTACAACTCTAATAGGACAATTATATCAAGAAGACATTATAACTGCCCTGATAGGCTCTTTACTGACAACTCTAATAGGACAATTATATCAAGAAGACTTTATAACTGCCCTGATAGGCTCTTTACTGACAACTCTAATAGGACAATTATATCAAGAAGACATTATAACTGCCCTGATAGGCTCTTTACCTACAACTCTAATAGGACAATTATATCAAGAAGACTTTATAACTGCCCTGATAGGCTCTTTACCTACAACTCTAATAGGACAATTATATCAAGAAGACTTTATAACTGCCCTGATAGGCTCTTTACCTACAACTCTAATAGGACAATTATATCAAGAAGACATTATAACTGCCCTGATAGGCTCTTTACCTACAACTCTAATAGGACAATTATATCAAGAAGACTTTATAACTGTCCTGATAGGCTCTTTACCTACAAATCTAATAGGACAATTATATCAAGAATACTTTATAACTGCCCTGATAGGCTCTTTACCTACAACTCTAACAGGACAATTATATCAAGAAGACTTTATAACTGTCCTGATAGGCTCTTTACCTACAACTCTAACAGGACAATTATATCAAGAAGACTTTATAACTGTCCTGATAGGCTCTTTACTGACAACTCTAATGGGACAATTATATCAAGAAGACATTATAACTGTCCTGATAGGCTCTTTACCTACAACTCTAATAGGACAATTATATCAAGAAGACTTTATAACTGCCCTGATAGGCTCTTTACCTACAACTCTAACAGGACAATTATATCAAGAAGACTTTATAACTGCCCTGATAGGCTCTTTACCTACAACTCTAACAGGACAATTATATCAAGAAGACTTTATAACTGTCCTGATAGGCTCTTTACCTACAACTCTAACAGGACAATTATATCAAGAATACTTTATAACTGCCCTGATAGGCTCTTTACCTACAACTCTAACAGGACAATTATATCAAGAATACTTTATAACTGCCCTGATAGGCTCTTTACCTACAACTCTAATAGGACAATTATATCAAGAAGACTTTATAACTGTCCTGATAGGCTCTTTACCTACAACTCTAACAGGACAATTATATCAAGAAGACATTATAACTGCCCTGATAGGCTCTTTACTGACAACTCTAATAGGACAATTATATCAAGAAGACATTATAACTGCCCTGATAGGCTCTTTACCTACAACTCTAACAGGACAATTATATCAAGAAGACTTTATAACTGCCCTGATAGGCTCTTTACCTACAACTCTAATAGGACAATTATATCAAGAAGACATTATAACTGCCCTGATAGGCTCTTTACCTACAACTCTAACAGGACAATTATATCAAGAAGACTTTATAACTGCCCTGATAGGCTCTTTACCTACAACTCTAATAGGACAATTATATCAAGAAGACATTATAACTGCCCTGATAGGCTCTTTACCTACAACTCTAACAGGACAATTATATCAAGAAGACTTTATAACTGCCCTGATAGGCTCTTTACCTACAACTCTAACAGGACAATTATATCAAGAAGACTTTATAACTGCCCTGATAGGCTCTTTACCTACAACTCTAATAGGACAATTATATCAAGAAGACATTATAACTGCCCTGATAGGCTCTTTACCTACAACTCTAATAGGACAATTATATCAAGAAGACTTTATAACTGCCCTGATAGGCTCTTTACCTACAACTCTAATAGGACAATTATATCAAGAAGACTTTATAACTGCCCTGATAGGCTCTTTATTGACAACTCTAATAGGACAATTAAATCAAGAAGACTTTATAACTGCCCTGATAGGCTCTTTACCTACAACTCTAATAGGACAATTATATCAAGAAGACATTATAACTGCCCTGATAGGCTCTTTATTGACAACTCTAATAGGACAATTATATCAAGAAGACATTATAACTGCCCTGATAGGCTCTTTATTGACAACTCTAATAGGACAATTAAATCAAGAAGACTTTATAACTGCCCTGATAGGCTCTTTACTGACAACTCTAATAGGACAATTATATCAAGAAGACTTTATAACTGCCCTGATAGGCTCTTTACCTACAACTCTAATAGGACAATTATATCAAGAAGACATTATAACTGCCCTGATAGGCTCTTTACCTACAACTCTAACAGGACAATTATATCAAGAAGACTTTATAACTGCCCTGATAGGCTCTTTACCTACAACTCTAACAGGACAATTATATCAAGAAGACATTATAACTGCCCTGATAGGCTCTTTACTGACAACTCTAATAGGACAATTATATCAAGAAGACTTTATAACTGCCCTGATAGGCTCTTTACCTACAACTCTAACAGGACAATTATATCAAGAAGACTTTATAACTGTCCTGATAGGCTCTTTACCTACAACTCTAACAGGACAATTATATCAAGAAGACTTTATAACTGTCCTGATAGGCTCTTTACTGACAACTCTAATAGGACAATTATATCAAGAAGACATTATAACTGTCCTGATAGGCTCTTTACCTACAACTCTAATAGGACAATTATATCAAGAAGACTTTATAACTGCCCTGATAGGCTCTTTACCTACAACTCTAATAGGACAATTATATCAAGAAGACTTTATAACTGCCCTGATAGGCTCTTTACCTACAACTCTAATAGGACAATTATATCAAGAAGACTTTATAACTGCCCTGATAGGCTCTTTACCTACAACTCTAATAGGACAATTATATCAAGAATACTTTATAACTGCCCTGATAGGCTCTTTACCTACAACTCTAATAGGACAATTATATCAAGAATACTTTATAACTGCCCTGATAGGCTCTTTACCTACAACTCTAACAGGACAATTATATCAAGAAGACTTTATAACTGTCCTGATAGGCTCTTTACCTACAACTCTAACAGGACAATTATATCAAGAAGACTTTATAACTGCCCTGATAGGCTCTTTACTGACAACTCTAATAGGACAATTATATCAAGAATACTTTATAACTGCCCTGATAGGCTCTTTACCTACAACTCTAACAGGACAATTATATCAAGACTTTATAACTGCCCTGATAGGCTCTTTACCTACAACTCTAATAGGACAATTATATCAAGAAGACTTTATAACTGCCCTGATAGGCTCTTTACTGACAACTCTAATAGGACAATTATATCAAGAAGACATTATAACTGTCCTGATAGGCTCTTTACCTACAACTCTAATAGGACAATTATATCAAGAAGACTTTATAACTGTCCTGATAGGCTGTTTACCTACAACTCTAACAGGACAATTATATCAAGAAGACTTTATAACTGCCCTGATAGGCTCTTTATTGACAACTCTAATAGGACAATTAAATCAAGAAGACTTTATAACTTCCCTGATAGGCTCTTTACCTACAACTCTAATAGGACAATTATATCAAGAAGACTTTATAACTGCCCTGATAGGCTCTTTACCTACAACTCTAATAGGACAATTATATCAAGAAGACATTATAACTGCCCTGATAGGCTCTTTACCTACAACTCTAATAGGACAATTATATCAAGAAGACATTATAACTGCCCTGATAGGCTCTTTACCTACAACTCTAATAGGACAATTATATCAAGAAGACATTATAACTGCCCTGATAGGCTCTTTACTGACAACTCTAATAGGACAATTATATCAAGAAGACTTTATAACTGCCCTGATAGGCTCTTTACCTACAACTCTAACAGGACAATTATATCAAGAAGACTTTATAACTGTCCTGATAGGCTCTTTACCTACAACTCTAACAGGACAATTATATCAAGAAGACTTTATAACTGTCCTGATAGGCTCTTTACTGACAACTCTAATAGGACAATTATATCAAGAAGACATTATAACTGTCCTGATAGGCTCTTTACCTACAACTCTAATAGGACAATTATATCAAGAAGACTTTATAACTGCCCTGATAGGCTCTTTACCTACAACTCTAATAGGACAATTATATCAAGAAGACTTTATAACTGCCCTGATAGGCTCTTTACCTACAACTCTAATAGGACAATTATATCAAGAAGACTTTATAACTGCCCTGATAGGCTCTTTACCTACAACTCTAATAGGACAATTATATCAAGAATACTTTATAACTGCCCTGATAGGCTCTTTACCTACAAATCTAACAGGACAATTATATCAAGAAGACTTTATAACTGTCCTGATAGGCTCTTTACCTACAACTCTAACAGGACAATTATATCAAGAAGACTTTATAACTGCCCTGATAGGCTCTTTACTGACAACTCTAATAGGACAATTATATCAAGAAGACTTTATAACTTCCCTGATAGGCTCTTTACCTACAACTCTAATAGGACAATTATATCAAGAAGACTTTATAACTGCCCTGATAGGCTCTTTATTGACAACTCTAATAGGACAATTAAATCAAGAAGACTTTATAACTGCCCTGATAGGCTCTTTACCTACAACTCTAATAGGACAATTATATCAAGAAGACATTATAACTGCCCTGATAGGCTCTTTACCTACAACTCTAATAGGACAATTATATCAAGAAGACATTATAACTGCCCTGATAGGCTCTTTACCTACAACTCTAATAGGACAATTATATCAAGAAGACATTATAACTGCCCTGATAGGCTCTTTACCTACAACTCTAATAGGACAATTATATCAAGAAGACATTATAACTGCCCTGATAGGCTCTTTACTGACAACTCTAATAGGACAATTATATCAAGAAGACTTTATAACTGCCCTGATAGGCTCTTTACCTACAACTCTAATAGGACAATTATATCAAGAAGACTTTATAACTGTCCTGATAGGCTCTTTACCTACAACTCTAATAGGACAATTATATCAAGAAGACATTATAACTGTCCTGATAGGCTCTTTACTGACAACTCTAATAGGACAATTATATCAAGAAGACATTATAACTGTCCTGATAGGCTCTTTACCTACAACTCTAATAGGACAATTATATCAAGAAGACTTTATAACTGCCCTGATAGGCTCTTTACCTACAACTCTAATAGGACAATTATATCAAGAAGACTTTATAACTGCCCTGATAGGCTCTTTACCTACAACTCTAATAGGACAATTATATCAAGAAGACTTTATAACTGCCCTGATAGGCTCTTTACCTACAACTCTAATAGGACAATTATATCAAGAATACTTTATAACTGCCCTGATAGGCTCTTTACCTACAAATCTAACAGGACAATTATATCAAGAAGACTTTATAACTGTCCTGATAGGCTCTTTACCTACAACTCTAATAGGACAATTATATCAAGAAGACTTTATAACTGCCCTGATAGGCTCTTTACTGACAACTCTAATAGGACAATTATATCAAGAAGACTTTATAACTGTCCTGATAGGCTCTTTACCTACAACTCTAACAGGACAATTATATCAAGAAGACTTTATAACTGCCCTGATAGGCTCTTTACCTACAACTCTAACAGGACAATTATATCAAGAAGACATTATAACTGCCCTGATAGGCTCTTTACCTACAACTCTAATAGGACAATTATATCAAGAAGACATTATAACTGCCCTGATAGGCTCTTTACCTACAACTCTAATAGGACAATTATATCAAGAAGACATTATAACTGCCCTGATAGGCTCTTTACTGACAACTCTAATAGGACAATGATATCAAGAAGACTTTATAACTGCCCTGATAGGCTCTTTACCTACAACTCTAACAGGACAATTATATCAAGAAGACTTTATAACTGTCCTGATAGGCTCTTTACCTACAACTCTAACAGGACAATTATATCAAGAAGACTTTATAACTGTCCTGATAGGCTCTTTACTGACAACTCTAATAGGACAATTATATCAAGAAGACATTATAACTGTCCTGATAGGCTCTTTACCTACAACTCTAATAGGACAATTATATCAAGAAGACTTTATAACTGCCCTGATAGGCTCTTTACCTACAACTCTAATAGGACAATTATATCAAGAAGACTTTATAACTGCCCTGATAGGCTCTTTACCTACAACTCTAATAGGACAATTATATCAAGAAGACTTTATAACTGCCCTGATAGGCTCTTTACCTACAACTCTAATAGGACAATTATATCAAGAATACTTTATAACTGCCCTGATAGGCTCTTTACCTACAAATCTAACAGGACAATTATATCAAGAAGACTTTATAACTGTCCTGATAGGCTCTTTACCTACAACTCTAACAGGACAATTATATCAAGAAGACTTTATAACTGCCCTGATAGGCTCTTTACTGACAACTCTAATAGGACAATTATATCAAGAAGACTTTATAACTGCCCTGATAGGCTCTTTACTGACAACTCTAATAGGACAATTATATCAAGAAGACTTTATAACTGCCCTGATAGGCTCTTTACCTACAACTCTAACAGGACAATTATATCAAGACTTTATAACTGCCCTGATAGGCTCTTTACCTACAACTCTAATAGGACAATTATATCAAGAAGACTTTATAACTGCCCTGATAGGCTCTTTACCTACAACTCTAATAGGACAATTATATCAAGAAGACATTATAACTGTCCTGATAGGCTCTTTACCTACAACTCTAATAGGACAATTATATCAAGAAGACTTTATAACTGTCCTGATAGGCTCTTTACCTACAACTCTAATAGGACAATTATATCAAGAAGACTTTATAACTGCCCTGATAGGCTCTTTACCTACAACTCTAATAGGACAATTATATCAAGAAGACTTTATAACTGCCCTGATAGGCTCTTTACCTACAACTCTAATAGGACAATTATATCAAGAAGACTTTATAACTGCCCTGATAGGCTCTTTACCTACAACTCTAATAGGACAATTATATCAAGAAGACTTTATAACTGCCCTGATAGGCTCTTTACCTACAACTCTAACAGGACAATTATATCAAGAAGACTTTATAACTGTCCTGATAGGCTCTTTACCTACAACTCTAACAGGACAATTATATCAAGAAGACTTTATAACTGCCCTGATAGGCTCTTTACTGACAACTCTAATAGGACAATTATATCAAGAAGACTTTATAACTGCCCTGATAGGCTCTTTACTGACAACTCTAATAGGACAATTATATCAAGAAGACTTTATAACTGTCCTGATAGGCTCTTTACCTACAACTCTAACAGGACAATTATATCAAGAAGACTTTATAACTGCCCTGATAGGCTCTTTACCTACAACTCTAATAGGACAATTATATCAAGAAGACTTTATAACTGCCCTGATAGGCTCTTTATTGACAACTCTAATAGGACAATTATATCAAGAAGACTTTATAACTGTCCTGATAGGCTCTTTACCTACAACTCTAATAGGACAATTAAATCAAGAAGACATTATAACTGTCCTGATAGGCTCTTTACCTACAACTCTAACAGGACAATTATATCAAGAAGACTTTATAACTGCCCTGATAGGCTCTTTACTGACAACTCTAATAGGACAATTATATCAAGAAGACTTTATAACTGCCCTGATAGGCTCTTTACTGACAACTCTAATAGGACAATTATATCAAGAAGACTTTATAACTGCCCTGATAGGCTCTTTACCTACAACTCTAACAGGACAATTATATCAAGACTTTATAACTGCCCTGATAGGCTCTTTACCTACAACTCTAATAGGACAATTATATCAAGAAGACATTATAACTGCCCTGATAGGCTCTTTACTGACAACTCTAATAGGACAATTATATCAAGAAGACTTTATAACTGCCCTGATAGGCTCTTTACCTACAACTCTAACAGGACAATTATATCAAGAAGACTTTATAACTGCCCTGATAGGCTCTTTACCTACAACTCTAATAGGACAATTATATCAAGAAGACTTTATAACTGTCCTGATAGGCTCTTTACTGACAACTCTAATAGGACAATTATATCAAGAAGACATTATAACTGTCCTGATAGGCTCTTTACCTACAACTCTAATAGGACAATTATATCAAGAAGACTTTATAACTGCCCTGATAGGCTCTTTACCTACAACTCTAATAGGACAATTATATCAAGAAGACTTTATAACTGCCCTGATAGGCTCTTTACCTACAACTCTAATAGGACAATTATATCAAGAAGACTTTATAACTGCCCTGATAGGCTCTTTACCTACAACTCTAATAGGACAATTATATCAAGAAGACTTTATAACTGCCCTGATAGGCTCTTTACCTACAACTCTAACAGGACAATTATATCAAGAAGACTTTATAACTGCCCTGATAGGCTCTTTACTGACAACTCTAATAGGACAATTATATCAAGAAGACTTTATAACTGCCCTGATAGGCTCTTTACTGACAACTCTAATAGGACAATTATATCAAGAAGACTTTATAACTGCCCTGATAGGCTCTTTACCTACAACTCTAATAGGACAATTATATCAAGAAGACTTTATAACTGCCCTGATAGGCTCTTTACTGACAACTCTAATAGGACAATTATATCAAGAAGACTTTATAACTGCCCTGATAGGCTCTTTACCTACAACTCTAATAGGACAATTATATCAAGAAGACTTTATAACTGCCCTGATAGGCTCTTTACCTGACAACTCTAATAGGACAATTATATCAAGAAGACTTTATAACTGCCCTGATAGGCTCTTTACTGACAACTCTAATAGGACAATTATATCAAGAATACTTTATAACTGCCCTGATAGGCTCTTTACCTACAACTCTAACAGGACAATTATATCAAGAAGACTTTATAACTGCCCTGATAGGCTCTTTACCTGACAACTCTAATAGGACAATTATATCAAGAAGACTTTATAACTGTCCTGATAGGCTCTTTACTGACAACTCTAATAGGACAATTATATCAAGAAGACTTTATAACTGCCCTGATAGGCTCTTTACCTACAACTCTAATAGGACAATTATATCAAGAAGACTTTATAACTGTCCTGATAGGCTCTTTACTGACAACTCTAACAGGACAATTATATCAAGAAGACTTTATAACTGCCCTGATAGGCTCTTTATTGACAACTCTAATAGGACAATTATATCAAAAATACTTTATAACTGGTCATTTCAATACAGCTACATTTCCCCCAGGCTACATGAATATAAAGAGACATGAGACAAAACAATCATAATGAATCAGATTACATGGAGAGGGGGACCTGATCCTAGATCATAATGAATCAGATTACATGGAGAGGGGGACCTGATCCTAGATCATAATGAATCAGATTACATGGACAGGGGGACCTGATCCTAGATCATAATGAATCAGATTACATGGAGAGGTGGGACCTGATCCTAGATCATAATGAATCAGATTACATGGAGAGGGGGACCTGATCCTAGATCATAATGAATCAGATTACATGGAGACCTGATCCTAGATCATAATGAATCAGATTACATGGAGAGGGGGACCTGATCCTAGATCATAATGAATCAGATTACATGGAGAGGGGGACCTGATCCTAGATCATAATGAATCAGATTACATGGAGAGGGGGACCTGATCCTAGATCATAATGAATCAGATTACATGGAGACCTGATCCTAGATCATAATGAATCAGATTACATGGAGAGGAGCACCTGATCCTAGATCATAATGAATCAGATTACATGGAGAGGAGCACCTGATCCTAGATCATAATGAATCAGATTACATGGAGAGGGGGACCTGATCCTAGATCATAATGAATCAGATTACATGGAGAGGAGGACCTGATCCTAGATCATAATGAATCAGATTACATGGAGAGAAGGACCTGATCCTAGATCATAATGAATCAGATTACATGGAGAGAAGGACCTGATCCTAGATCATAATGAATCAGATTACATGGAGAGAAGGACCTGATCCTAGATCAAAATGAATCAGATTACATGGAGAGGGGGACCTGATAGATCATAATGAATCAGATTACATGGAGAGGGGGACCTGATCCTAGATCATAATGAATCAGATTACATGGAGAGGGGGACCTGACCCTAGATCACAATGAATCAGATTGCATGGAGAGGAGGACCTGATCCTAGATCATAATGAATCAGATTACATGGAGAGGGGACCTGATCCTAGATCATAATGAATCAGATTACATGGAGAGGGGGACCTGATCCTAGATCATAATGAATCAGATTACATGGAGAGGGAGACCTGATCCTAGATCATAATGAATCAGATTACATGGAGAGAAGGGACCTGATCCTAGATCATAATGAATCAGATTACATGGACAAGGTGGACCTGATCCTAGATCATAATGAATCAGATTACATGGAGAGAAGGGACCTGATCCTAGATCATAATGAATCAGATTACATGGACAAGGTGGACCTGATCCTAGATCATAATGAATCAGATTACATGGAGAGGGGACCTGATCCTAGATCATAATGAATCAGATTACATGGAGAGGTGGACCTGATCCTAGATCATAATGAATCAGATTACATGGAGAGGGGGACCTGATCCTAGATCATAATGAATCAGATTACATGGAGAGGGGGGACCTGATCCTAGATCATAATGAATCAGATTACATGGAGAGGGGGGACCTGATCCTAGATCATAATGAATCAGATTACATGGAGAGGGGACCTGATCCTAGATCATAATGAATCAGATTGCATGGAGAGAGGGACCTGATCCTAGATCATAATGAATCAGATTACATGGAGAGGGGACCTGATCCTAGATCATAATGAATCAGATTGCATGGAGAGGAGGACCTGATCCTAGATCATAATGAATCAGATTACATGGAGAGGGGACCTGATCCTAGATCATAATGAATCAGATTAGATAGAGAGGGGGACCTGATCCTAGATCATAATGAGTCAGATTAGATGGAGAGGAGGGCCCTGATCCTAGATCATAATGAATCAGATTACATGGACAGGGGGACCTGATCCTAGATCATAATGAATCAGATTACATGGAGAGGGAGACCTGATCCTAGATCATAATGAATCAGATTACATGGAGAGGGAGACCTGATCCTAGATCATAATGAATCAGATTACATGGAGAGGGGGACCTGATCCTAGATCATAATGAATCAGATTACATGGAGAGGGAGACCTGATCCTAGATCATAATGAATCAGATTACATGGAGAGGGGGACCTGATCCTAGATCATAATGAATCAGATTACATGGAGAGGGGGACCTGATCCTAGATCATAATGAATCATATTAGATAGAAAGGAGGGACCTGATCCTAGATCATAATGAATCAGATTACATGGAGAGGAGGGACCTGATCCTAGATCATAATTAACCAGATTACAGGGAGAGGGGGGGACCTGATCCTAGATCAGCACTCCAACTCTGGGACACTGCCTGTATAAAACCGAACACAGAGTTGTAAAGTCTAGTTACAGCAGGTGTTTACTGCCATCTAGTGGAAGATACCAATATAACACTTTATTATCAGGGTGGGGAGGCGGCTGAGCTGAAACAGAAAGTAAAGTTGTTCTTTTGTTCAGGATCCATTTTGAGACGACAGAGCAGAAAAGACTACATGGAGATTATTGAAAAATAAAGTAAGTATTTCTGAACAATAATCTATTCTAATGGACAGAGTACGTGCATGAATACCTGGAATGAGATATTACTAGTTAGTAGAACTGCTACTTGAGCTGAGTTGCTGACAGACAGCAGTTTTCAAAGTGTAAACTAATCAGTAGTCCTACATGTTATCAGTAAAACGTCTGGTAAAGATGGTGGAGGAGCTTTTCAATGATATGGTTTCATGTTTATCTCAGGGTTCCTCCATCCTTTTGTTCTTACCAGCACTTACATACCTGATTCAACTAATCATCACATATTTTAAAATAATTTAATATTCGAGGCATACAAATTAACATTCTCAAATTAAAACCTTTTGGGTTTGTAGGCCTGCTTACAATTATTAAAGTCCTACAGTAACTCACATCTTGGAGAAAAAAACACAGCTAAACTTGGTTTCGAGTAAATTATATGTTTATCTATAATAATGTAAGAGAGATGACTTGAAGAAACGCGTCTGGGATTAGAACTCTGTGTCTCTGCTACAGTAGGAGGATCGTTTTGCATGGCCCGGTGCTACAGGTGAGTGGACATTTATTTTATGGACCAATGGAATGGTCTAAAATGCTCAAACTCTGCTCACCCGGGGAGCCGGGCAATGCACAACTAATTCACTCAGTGACCGTTACTTTATTTCCTGATACCGAAATTAAAGTAATTTTGTAGCCGACGCAGTTCCAGAATGTCTGTTGAAACTGTGTCTCATATGGAACGTTAGAACAGTGGTGGAGAACTCAGTTCCAGAATGTCTGTTGAAACTGTGTCTCATATGGAACGTTAGAACAGTGGTGGAAACAGAACTCAGTTCCAGAATGTCTGTTGAAACTGTGTCTCATATGGAACGTTAGAACAGTGGTGGAAACAGAACTCAGTTCTCAAACTGGAGTAAAAGTAAAGATTCCTTCATAGAAAATTACTCAATTAAAAGTGAAAGTGAAGTCACACAGTAAAATAATACTTCAGGAAAAGTCTAAAAGTATTTGGTTTGAAATATACTTAAGCATCAAAAGTAAAAAATAAAGTAGTAATAATTTTAAATTCATTTTATTAAGCAAACCAGACAGCACAATGTTCTTGTTATTTTAATTCATGGATTGCCAGGGTCACTTTCCAACACTCAGACATCATTTAAAAACAAAGCATTTGTGTTTAGTGAGTCTGCCAGATAAGATGCAGTAGGGATGACCAGGGATGTTCTCTTGACAATTTTCTGTTCTGCTTGGCATTCAAAATGTAACGAGTACTTTTGGGTGTCAGGGAAAATGTTCGGACTAAAAAGTACATAATTTTCTTTATGACTGTAGTAAAAGTAAAACTAAAAGTTGTTAAAAATATAAATAGTAAAGTACAGATACCCCAAAAAAACTACTTAAGTATACTTTAAAGTATTTTACTGAAGTACTTCACACCACTGCATTAGAAGACAGATAAATGTGTTGATTTGAAGGAAAGACGGGCAGATTCTGGTAGGTCGGCTACCAACTATTATAAAGTTAGGTCGTCGTCAGACATTCAACAGTCACAGTAGGTTTGAGCTACAGTCTGATCACTAATCATGCCGACCAACCTGATGGTCTCTGTTGGAAATGTTGTGAAAAGTATCTGGCCCAGGCTATAAATATCTGGCATTACTCATCTCATATGTATATACTGTATTCTATACTATTCTACTGTATCTTAGTCTATGCATTACTCATCTCATATGTAGATACTGTATTCTATACTATTCTACTGTATCTTAGTCTATGCATTACTCATCTCATATGTATATACTGTATTCTATACTATTCTACTGTATCTTAGTCTATGCATTACTCATCTCATATGTATATACTGTATTCTATACTATTCTACTGTATCTTAGTCTATGCATTACTCATCTCATATGTATATACTGTATTCTATACTATTCTACTGTATCTTAGTCTATGCATTACTCATCTCATATGTAGATACTGGTCCTTTCTACTGTATCAGTTGGTAGAGCATGGCTTCTCATATGTAGGTACTCGATCCTATTCTACTGGACCACCCATACTAGAATGTATGCACACATGACTGTAAGTATCTTAGTTTGGATAAAAGCGTCTGCTAAATGTATATATTATTATATTATTATTATTAATATTATTATTATTATATTATTATAGATACTGTATTCTATACTATTCTACTGTATCTTATTCTGCATTACTCATCTCATATGTAGATACTGTATTCTATACTATTCTACTGTATCTTAGTTTATGCATTACTCATCTCATATGTATATACTGTATTCTATACTATTCTACTGTATCTTAGTCTGCATTACTCATCTCATATGTATATACTCTATTCTATACTATTCTACTGTATCTTAGTCTATGCATTACTCATCTCATATGTATATACTGTATTCTATACTATTCTACTGTATCTTAGTCTATGCATTACTCATCTCATATGTAGATACTCTATTCTATACTATTCTACTGTATCTTAGTCTATGCATTACTCATCTCATATGTAGATACTGTATTCTATACTATTCTACTGTATCTTAGTCTATGCATTACTCATCTCATATGTATATACTGTATTCTATACTATTCTACTGTATCTTAGTCTATGCCGCTCTGACATTGTGACCAATAACATTTGATTTGATTTAGATTAGGCTACATACACTACATGACCAAAAGTATGTGGACACTTGCTAGTCGAACATCTCATTCCAAAATCACAGGCATAACCATGGAGCTGGTCCCCCCTTTGCTGCTATAACAGCCTCCACTCTTCTGGGAAGGCTTTCCACTAGATGTTGGAACATTGCTGCTATAACAGCCTCCACTCTTCTGGGAAGGCTTTCCACTAGATGTTGGAACATTGCTGCTATAACAGCCTCCACTCTTCTGGGAAGGCTTTCCACTAGATGTTGGAACATTGCTGCTATAACAGCCTCCACTCTTCTGGGAAGACTTTCCACTAGATGTTGGAACATTGCTGCTATAACAGCCTCCACTCTTCTGGGAAGACTTTCCACTAGATGTTGGAACATTGCTGCTATAACAGCCTCCACTCTTCTGGGAAGACTTTCCACTAGATGTTGGAACATTGCTGCTATAACAGCCTCCAGTCTTCTGGGAAGACTTTCCACTAGATGTTGGAACATTGCTGCTATAACAGCCTCCACTCTTCTGGGAAGACTTTCCACTAGATGTTGGAACATTGCTGCTATAACAGCCTCCAGTCTTCTGGGAAGACTTTCCACTAGATGTTGGAACATTGCTGCGGGGACTTGCTTCCATTCAGCAACAAGAGCATTAGGGAGGTCGGGCACTGATGTTGGGTGATTGGGCCTGGCTCGCAGTCGGCATTCCAATTCATCCCAAAGGTGTTCAATGGGGTTGAGTTCAGGGCTCTGTGCAGGCCAGTCAAGTTCTTCCACACCGATCTCGACAAGCCATTACTGTATGGACCTCGCTTTGTGCATGGCGACATTGTCATGCTGAAACTGGAAAGGGCCTTCCCCAAACTGCCCAAGACAATTTTCCTCCGCCACCAAACTTTACAGTTGGCACAATGCATTCGGGCAGAAAGCGTTTTCCTGGCATCCACCAAACCCAGATTCCACTGCTCCAGAGTCCAATGGCAGCGAGCTTTACACCACTCAAGCCGATGCTTGGCATTGCGCAAGGTGATCTTGTGTGCGGCTGCTTGGCCATGGAAACCCATTTCATGAAGCTCCGGACTAACAGTTATTTTGCTGACATTGCAGTTTGGAACTCGTTATTGAGTGTTGCAACCGAGGACAGACCATTTTTATGTGCTTCAGCACTTGGCGGGCCCGTTCTCTGAGCTTGAGTGGCCTACCACTTCACTGTTGAGCCGTTGTTGCTCCAAGACGTTTCCACTTCACAATAACAGCACTTACAGTTGACTGGGGCAGCTCTATCAGGGCAGGAATTTGACAAACTGACATGTTGGAAAGGTGGCATCCTATGACAGTGCCACGTTGAAAGGCACTGAGATCTTCAGTTAGGTCATTCTACTGCCAATGTTTGTTTATGGAGATTGCATGGCTGGCTGTCTGACTTTATACACCTGTCAGCAACAGGTGTGGCTGAAATAGAATCCACTAATTTGAAGGGGTGTCCACATATGTTTGCATATACAGTGTAGATTCTCTGTCCTGCTACTGGTAGGACTATAACATTATGTGAACTGATCTGAACAGGTTTAGGCTGGTCATCGATGACATGTAGGCTATATCTGAGGTATAGACTTTCATCTGCATATCACTGACAAACTGCTAGTATACATTATAACCTAGCCTACTTTACATAATATAAAATCTCATAATATAAAATCACTTGTTGCAAAAAACCTTTCTGAATGGATCAATCAAATCAAATGAAATGTATTTATGAAGCCCTTCGTACATCAGCTGATATCTCAAAGTGCTGTACAGAAACCCAGCCTAAAACCTCAAACAGCAAGCAATGCAGGTGTAGAAGCACGGTGGCTAGGAAAAACTCCTTAGAAAGGCCAAAACCTAGGAAGAAACCTAAGAGGAACCAGGCTATTGGGGTGGCCAGTCCTCTTCTGGCTGTGCAGGGTGGAGATTATAACAGAACATGGCCAAGATGTTCAAATGTTCATAAATGACCAGCATGGTCGAATAATAATAAGGCAGAACAGTTTAAACTGGAGCAGCAGCACAGTCAGGTGGACTGGGGACAGCAAGGAGTCATCATGTCAGGTAGTCCTGGGGCATGGTCCTAGGGCTCAGGTCCTCCTAGAGAAGAAAGAAATAGAGAATTAGACCAGAGCATATGTGGGGTGGCCAGTCCTCTTCTGGCTGTGCCGGGTGGAGATTATAACAGAACATGGCCAAGATGTTCAAATGTTCATAAATGACCAGTATGGTTGAATAATAATAAGGCAGAACAGTTGAAACTGAAATCAATAATTTCCCCCCTCAGATCAATAATGTCTGTTTTAGCCCTTCTGTCTACATTCTCAGATTAGTTTAGAAAATAACAGATTGAAAGACAATAAATAGCCACTTTTGATTAATACAAATAAGTGTGAGACATGGCCTTGTGTTGCTGTACTGTCTATAACTACCTTAACAAACAGTGACTTATTATTATTATTATTATTATTATTATTATTATTATTATTATTATTATTATTATTATTATTATTATTATTATTATTATTATTGTTGCAAAAATTATAACTATTAACAAACATTATTATTATTATTATTATTATTATTATTATTATTATTATTATTATTGTTATTATTATTATTATTATTGTTGTTGTTACTATCTATAACTACCTTAACAAACAGTGATTATTATTATTATTATTATTATTATTATTATTATTGTTGCTGTACTGTCTATAACTACCTTAACAAACAGTGACTTATTATTATTATTATTATTATTATTATTATTATTATTATTATTATTATTATTATTGTTGCTGTACTGTCTAGAACTACCTTAACAAACAGTGACTTATTATTATTATTATTATTATTATTATTGTTGCTGTACTGTCTATAACTACCTTAACAAACAGTGACTTATTATTATTATTATTATTATTATTATTATTATTGTTGCTGTACTGTCTATAACTACCTTAACAAACAGTGACTTATTATTATTATTATTATTATTATTATTATTATTATTATTATTATTATTGTTGCTGTACTGTCTATAACTACCTTAACAAACAGTGACTTATTATTATTATTATTATTATTATTATTATTATTGTTGCTGTACTGTCTATAACTACCTTAACAAACAGTGACTTATTATTATTATTATTATTATTATTATTATTATTGTTGCTGTACTGTCTATAACTACCTTAACAAACAGTGACTTATTATTATTATTGACAGTTACCATGGAGATGAAATGTCACAACTACATGTTCATGTGATGCATTAAATCACCTGACTGTTTCTATGTCTGTTAGTAAATGTTTTATTTTTCAAAGAGATAATGAATACATGAGAACAATAATTAGTTGTCACTGTGTTAATCACAACCAACATGCTGGATCTCTGTTTAGGGGTCAGTGCTCTAAAATGAGTCTCTCCGGGAAGAGAGAGGAGGGGGCCCTGCCTCTAAAATTCATCTCTGAGGGACATGACACCAAAGCTAAGAGGTAAGATGATAATTTTATGAATAATTTATAAAGTTTATTTCCAAAATAAATAGCTATCTTAAGATGAATGCACTTACTGTAAATCGTTCTGGATAAGAGCATCTGCTAAATCAGGGGTTCTCAATCTGTGGAGGTACTGGGGTTCTCAATCCGGGGTCTGTGGAGGTACTGCAGGGGTTCTCAATCCGGGGTCTGTGGAGGTACTGCAGGGGTTCTCAATCCGGGGTCTGTGGAGGTACTGCAGGGGTTCTCAATCTGGGGTCTGTGGAGGTACTGCAGGGGTTCTCAATCCGGGGTCTGTGGAGGTACTGCAGGGGTTCCTCGCCACCCTGACTGTACTCGTTGCAATGTCAGACATTTGATAGAATTTCCACATGACACAACCACTTTGCCTTCTCTTAATTATTGACTAATATAATGGAATGCATCTTTTAACCAATTGTGATGGTTGTTACCAGCAGAATATTGACAATATAACTGTTACATCAACACACTCTTCACACCCGTTTAACAACTCTAAATAGCTTTGGCATAGTAGGCATCAAGTCCCTTGCCAATAATGTTGCCTACAACGTTGCAACAATGTTCATTTTCGTTGAACACATATTACACCCCAGATACTTTCAATTGCCCAATTTATATCCATGCACAATTTAGGATTATTATTTAACAACATGATGTTTTGCTCCAAAGGGAGAACTTGAAATAACATGATGTAGATAATTAAATCATCAAAAGAAAGACAGGTTTAGAAAACAAGGTTCCTTATAAAAAAAGGATTCTATCACTTCCTTAAAATATGAAATCAATAAAAGTTAGATATATTTTTGGGTTCAGTGAAGAAGAACCTCTAGAGTTCTGATCAACAAAAGGTTTATGTTTTGAGGATGTGAACCCAGCAGCCCTCCAGTGGTCAGATCAATTCCACCTGTTTTTTCCAGCGCCTGGCCCGGGATTCAAACCAGCCACCTTTCGGTCACAGCTCCAACTCCAACATGAGTTAATCTTCAGAAATAAGCCTGAGTTAATCTGCCAAAATGAAGACAAAATGCTCTGCAGACACACATGGTATCACTTGTTATACATAATTATTATACATAAATCATTGCCAAAAGCACAAGACATACTGTTGCATGTAGGTCTATATTATTAATGGGTTGATCACATAGAAATATAAAAACATTATTTTTAACTACTACAAAGCAATTACATGTGGAACAGGAACCACTGACT